>NC_088873.1:27045684-27191238 GCF_032884065.1 Artemia franciscana
ATTAATGCTAAGGCCAAGGTTCGAACCTGGAACCTCTCGGACCTGGAACCTGGAACATAACGCTTTACCAACTCAGCTACTTCGGCTTGAATACATTCGTTTTTGAACGCTCCACCCCGACACCTAGTTGATGGGGGCGCTTCGCGCACCACACCCCCCAAGCCCCCCCCCTCCGCACGCGTAAGTCGTTACGCGCCATATTAGTTACGCGCCATTGTAGTTGTGTCCCTATGTCCCACCTGTGAATATATATATATATATATATATATATATATATATATATATATATATATATATATATATATATATATATATATATATATATATATATACAAGCTGTTGGGGTGGCGCTTCGCGCCACCCCAACACCTAGTTGGTGGGGGCGCTTCGCGCCCAACCCCCCAAGCCCCCCCGCGCGCGCAAGTCGTTACGCGCCATATTAGTTACGCGCCATCGTAGTTATGTCCCTATGTCCCACCTGTGAATATAGATATATTTATATATATATATATATATATATATATATATATATATATATATATATATATATATATATTTTACTACGTAAAACTTGCGAATATACAACATTCTTTGCTGTCCCATTGTCTGTGCATATAAATAGATTGTCAGGTTTACCGACTCTTGAACATGCAACATATAATGGTCCATGGGAAAACAATCCGTATTCAGATCTATACCTCATGATTCTAATGATTGCCCTTGAGCTTTGTTGATGGTGATTGCTAATCGACCATTCCCTGTGTCGCCATCGTCATTTATATATCCCCCTGTGCCCCCCGGCGTCCCCTTTGTAGTTGTGTCCCTGTGTCCCGGTCGTCATTCATATTCCCTGTGTCCCGGTCGTCATTTGTGTCCCGTTGTCCCAGTCTGTGATTTCTCTTTGAGTGTCCCGGGCGTCATTTGTATTCCTTGTGTCCCGGTGTCCCGGTCGCCATTTGTGTCCCAGTGTCCCGGTCTGTATATACATTCATTTTTGAATTGGTCTTTTTTTTAGTTTTTAGTTTTTTACCTTTTTTTTAGTTTTTTTAGTTATACCTCATGATTCTAATGATTGCCCTTGAGCTTTGTTGATGGTGATTGCTAATCGAACATTCCCTGTGTCCCCGTCGTCATTTGTATATCCCCTGTGCCCCCTGGCACCCCCGTTGTAGTTTTGTCCCTGTGTCCCGGTCGTCATTTATATTCCCTGTGTCCCGGTCGTCATTTGTATCCCGGTGTCCCGGTCTGTATATACATTCGTTTTTCTAGTTTTGTCTTTCTCCTTTATTTTTCATTTTTTCCTTTTTTCTTTTTTTCTTGTTTATTTTTTTTAGTTTTTTAGCTTTTTTAGTTTTTTATTAGTTTTTAGTTTTTTTTTCTTTTTAGTTTTTTTGTAGTTTTTACCTTTTTTTTAGTTTTTTTAGTTTTTTTTACTTAAGTCCTGGTTGTCATTTATACTTCCTGTGTCTCGGTTGTCATTTATGTCCCGGTACTTTGTTGATGGTGATTGCTAATCGAACATTCCTTGTGTTCTGGTCGCTTTCTCTTTGAGTGTCGTCATTTATATTCCCTATGTGCCGGTGTCCTAGTCGTCATTTGTGTCCCGATGTCCCGGTCTGTAATTTCGTCAGTCGAAAACATGACGTCAGTCGACACACAAACATGACGTCACTCGACAGACACACACACACACAGACAACTTATTTATATTTATATATATATATATATATATATATATATATATATATATATATATATATATATATATATATATATATATATATATATATATATATATATATATATATATATATATATGTATATATATATATATATATATATATATATATATATATATATATATATATATATATATATATATATATACTAGCTGTTGGGGTGGCGCTTCGCGCCACCCCAACACCTAGTTGGTGGGGGCGCTTCGCGCCCCCCCCAAGCCCCCCCGCGCGCGTAAGTCGTTACGCGCCATAATAGTTACGCGCCATTGTAGTTGTGTCCCTATGTCCCACCTGTGAATATAGATATATATATATATATATATATATATATATATATATATATATATATATATATATATATATATATATATATATATATATATATATGGTTTTAACTACGTAAAACTTGCGAATATACAACATTCTTTGCTGTCCCATTGTCTTTGCATATAAATAGATTGTCAGGTTTACCGACTCTTGAACATGCAACATATAAATAGATTGTCAGGTTTACCGACTCTTGAACATGCAACATATAATGGTCCATGGGAAAACAATCTGTATTCAGATCTATACCTCATGATTCTAATGATTGCCCTTGAGCTTTGTTGATGGTGATTGCTAATCGACCATTCCCTGTCCCGGTGTCCCGGTCGTCATTTACATCCCCCTGTTTCCCCCGGTGTCCCCGTTGTAGTTGTGTCCCTGTGTCCCGGTCGTCATTTATATTCCCTGTGTCCCGGTCGTCATTTGTATCCCGGTGTCCCGGTCTGTATATACATTCGTTTTTTAGTTTTGTTTTTCTCCTTTATTTTTTTCCTTTTTTTTCTTTTTTAGCTTATTTAGATTTTTTAGTTTTTTTATTAGTTTTTAGTTTTTTTTCTTTTTAGTTTTTTTGTCCCGGTTGTCATTTATATCCCCCTGTTTCCCCCGGTGTCCCCGTTGTAGTTGTGTCCCTGTGTCCCGGTCGTCATTTATATTCCCTGTGTCCCGGTCGTCATTTGTATCCCGGTGTACCGGTCTGTATATACATTCGTTTTTTAGTTTTGTTTTTCTCCTTTATTTTTTTCCTTTTTTTTTCTTTTTTAGTTTATTTAGATTTTTAGATTTTTTAGTTTTTTTATTAGTTTTTAGTTTTTTTTTCTTTTAGTTTTTTTGTAGTTTTTACCTTCTTTTTAGTTTTGTTAATTTTTTTTTTTACTTATGTCCTGGTCGTCATTTATACTCCCTGTGTCCCGGTGCTTTGTTGATTGCTAATCGAACATTCCTTTTGTCCTGGTCGCTTTCTCTTTGAGTGTCGTCATTTATTTTAGCTTATTTTTCAGTTTTTTCCTTTTTTTTAGTTTTTTTTTTATTTTTTATTGTTTTTAGTTTTTTACCTTTTTTTAGTTTTTTTTAGTTTTTTAGCTTTTTTACTTTTTTTATTAGTATTTAGTTTTTTTTGTAGTTTTTGCCTTTTTTTAGTTTTTTCAGTTTTTTTTTTAGTTTTTTATTGGTTTTTACCTTTATTTTAGCTTATTTTTCAGTTTTTTCCTTTCTTTTTAGTTTTTTTTAGTTTTTAGTTTTTTTTGTTTTTTACCTTTTTTTAGTTTTTTTAGTTTTTTTAGTTTTTTAGCTTTTTTATTTTTTTTATTAGTTTTTAGTTTTTTTTGTAGTTTTTGCCTTTTTTTAGTTTTTTTAGTTTTTTAGCTTTTTTATTAGTTTTTAGTTTTTTTTGTAGTTTTTGCCTTTTTTTAGTTTTTTTAGTTTTTTAGCTTTTTTATTTTTTTTATTAGTTTTTAGTTTTTTTGTAGTTTTTGCCTTTTTTTAGTTTTTTCAGTTTTGACGTCACCTGATCCAGTTTTTTCAGGTGACGTCACCTGACACATCCATCCATCCACAGACAGACAACTTATTTTTATATATATAGAAGATATATATGTATATATATATATATATATATATATATATGTATATATATATATATATATATATATATATATATATATATATATATATATATATATATATATATATATATATATATATTTATATTTATATATATATATATATATATATATATATATATATATATATATATATACTAGCTGTAGGGGTGGCGCTTCGCGCCACCCCAACACCTAGTTGGTGGGGCGCTTCGCGCCCCCCTAAGCCCCCCCGCGCGCGTAAGTCGTTACGCGCCATATTAGTTACGCGCCATTGTAGCTGTGTCCCTGTGTCCCACCTGTGAATAGAGATAGATATAAATATATATTTTCAACTACGTAAAACATGCGAATATACAACATTCTTCGCTGTCCCATTGTCTGTGCATAAATAGCATTTATATTCCCTGTGTCCCGGTCGTCATTTGTGTCCTGGTGTCCCAGTTTGTATTTTCTCTTTGAGTGTCCCGGTCGTCATTTATATTCCCTGTGTCCCAGTGTCCCGGTCGTCATTTGTGTCTCGGTGTCCCGGTCTGTAATTTCTATTGCTCCACCCCAACAGCTAGATGGTGGGGCGCTTCGTGCCCCCCCCAAGCCCCCCCGCGCGCGTAAGTCGTTACGCGCCATATTAGTTACGCGCCATTGTAGCTGTGTCCCTGTGTCCCACCTGTGAATAGAGATAGATATAAATATATATTTTTAACTACGTAAAACATGCGAATATACAACATTCTTCGCTGTCCCATTGTCTGTGCATATAAATAGTATTTATATTCCCTGTGTCCCGGTCGTCATTTGTGTCCTGGTGTCCCAGTTTGTATTTTCTCTTTGAGTGTCCCGGTCGTCATTTATATTCCCTGTGTCCCAGTGTCCCGGTCGTCATTTGTGTCCCGGTGTCCCGGTCTGTAATTTCTATTCAAACAATCCCTGTGTCTCAGTCGTCAATTATATATCCCGCCTGTGCCCCCGGCGTCCCCGGTGTAGTCGTGTCCCTGCGTCCCGGTCGTCATTTATATTCCCGGTCGTGATTTGTTTCCGGGTGTCCAAGTCTGTAATTTTTCTTTGAGGTTCCTGGTCGTCATTTATATTCCCTCTGTGTCGGTCGTCATTTGTGTCCCGGTCTGTAATTTATCTTTGAGTGTTTTTTCTTTTTAGTTTTTTTTAGTTTTTTACATTTTTTCAGTTTTTTTTCTTCTTTATTTTTCAGCGTCACTATGAAGTACATATCGCCGAACCTTTGTTTTTTAACTTAAATCTGGTAGGCATTGATGACCTTATCCAAGTCAAAATCCCAAACCCAATCGTCATCGCTATCATTTTCAGTTTTGATATGTTTTGACTCTCGCTTTCCAGGTGGATTTTCATCTAACTGCGCGGTTTTGCGTTCTTTAGCCGCAAGCCTGTTTTCTTACTGTTCTTGTGATTCCTCGGCACGCTTTCTTTTCTTACTTTCTCTATCAGCTGCAAGCCTGTTTTCTTGCTGTTCTTGTGATTCCTCGGCACGCTTTCTTTTCTTACTTTCTCTATCAGCAGCAAGTTTTTTGGCATAGACTCTTTGAGCAGCTTCCTCGGCTGTTGCCATTGTAGGTTCTTCAGTCATTTTACAATTAAACATTTTTCCGTGAACGCATGTCTTAAATACCTTTAATGACGTCACCGTCATAGCAAAAATGACGACAACTAATTTCATGACGTCAGACAACACAGAAACATGACGTCACTTGATCCACAGACAGACAGACAACTTTTATATATATATATATATATATATATATATATATATATATATATATATATATATATATATATATATATATATATATATATATATGTATATATATATATATATATATATATATATATATATATATATATATATACATACATATATATATAAATATACTAGCTGTTGGGGTGGCGCTTCGCGCCACCCCAACACCTAGTTGGTGGGGCGCTTCGCGCCCCCCCAAGCCCCCCCGCGCGCGTAAGTCGTTACGCGCCATATTAGTTACGCGCCATTGTAGTTGTGTCCCTGTGTCCCACCTGTGCGCTTCGCGCCACCCCAACACCTAGTTGGTGGGGCGCTTCGCGCCCCCCCAAGCCCCCCCGCGCGCGTAAGTCGTTACGCGCCATATTAGTTACGCGCCATTGTAGTTGTGTCCCTGTGTCCCACCTGTGAATAGAGATAGATATAAATATATGTTTTTAACTACGTAAAACATGCGAATATACAACATTCTTCGCTGTCCCATTGTCTGTGCATATAAATAGATTGTCAGGTTTACTGACTCTTGAACATGCAACATATAATTGTCCATGGGAAAAACAATCCGTATTCAGATCTATACCTCATTATTCTAATGATGAGTCCCTGTGTCCCGGTCGTCATTTATATTCCCTGTGTCCCGGTCGTCATTTGTGTCCCGGTGTCCCAGTTTTTAATTTCTCTTTGAGTGTCCCGGTCGTCATTTATATTCCCTGTTTCCCGGTGTCCCGGTCGTCATTTGTGTCCCGGTGTCCCGGTCTGTAATTTCTATTCGAACAATCCCTGTGTCCCGGTCGTCATTTATATATCCCGCCTGTGCCCCCGGCGTCCCCGTTGTAGTTGTGTCCCTGTGTCCCGGTCGTCATTTATATTCCCTGTGTCCCGGTCGTGATTTGTGTCCGGGTGTCCCAGTCTGTAATTTCTCTTTGAGGTTCCCGGTCGTCACTTATATTCCCTCTGTCTCGGTCGCCATTTGTGTCCCGGTCTGTAATTTCTCTTTGAGTGTTTTTTCTTTTTAGTTTTTTTTTAGTTTTTTACCTTTTTTCTTTTTTCAGTTTTCTTTTTCTTCTTTATTTTTCAGCGTCACTATGAAGTACATATCGATGAACCTTTGTTTTTTTAACTTAAATCTGGTAGGCATTGATGACCTTATCCAAGTCAAAATCCCAAACCCAATCATCATCGCTATCATTTTCAGTTTTGATATGTTTTGACTCTCGCTGTCCAGGTGGATTTTCATCTAACTGCGCGGTTTTGCGTTCAAATACCGTTAATGACGTCACCTTCAAAGCAAAAATGACGGCAACTAATTTCATGACGTCAGCCGAAACATGACGTCACCTGATCCACACATCCACAGACAGACAACTTATTTTTATATATATATATATAGATATAATTATTAATTTATATATACAGAATTGTTTTAAACCATGAGAATGGGCAAATACTATAAAATCCAAAAAATATATCGTAGGCAGCGCAATAGCGCTGCCTACGCAATAGCGCTGTGTATTGAAGGGGTTGTCGTAGAAACTTCGAAAAGGGCTCATCCGATTGAAAATTGAAAGGGCTAGTGGCCTTTTTAATAGTCGAAAGTGATTGGAGGGCAACTGAAACCCTTCCCAAGCCCACTATTTCTCCACTCACATCGAATCAAAATTTTGAGATCAACCCTCAACATAGTTTGTTCAACGTAGTTGAAAGGTCCGTAAATTATTACAATACTTTACAATACTCTTTATAAGATTCAGATTGATCAGAGGATGAATACCCAACCCCCCCCCCCACACACACACGCAAACACCTCGTATTTTCCCGAAATGCAACTTCTAAATTTTGAGATGGTCATTTGTTGTAGTAGAAACTTCGAAAAAGGCTTATTCGATTTGAAAATGAAGAGGCTAGTGCCCATTTTAATAGTCATTAAAAGTGATTGGAGGGGAATTAACCCCCCTCATACGTCCACCATTTCCCCAAATATATCCAATTAAAATTCTAAGATAGCCATTTTGTTCAGCGTAGTTAAAAGGTCTGGAAATTATGTCTTTGACGATGACAGCCCCCCGCCACCCTCGGGCAAGGGTTGTAAGTGATACTCTGGGGCCATACAACGTTTTTGTAGAAAGAGTAGTTGTATAAACTTTGGAGGGGCTCACTGGATTGGTAAACAGAACCCGTTAATTCGGAAAAAATAGAAAAATTGAAGTATTTTTAACTTACGAACGATTGATCAGATCTTAATGAAATTTGATGTTTGGAAGGATATCGTGTATCATAGCTGTTATTTTGAATCTCGACCGGATGTGGTGACATTGGGGGGGGGGTATATGGGAGGGAGAAACCTAAAATCTAGGAAAACACTTAGAGTGGAGGGATCGGGATGAAACTTGGTGAGAAAAATAAGCACAAGTCCTAGATACATGATTGACATAACCGGAACGGATCCGCTCTCTTTGGGGTAGTTGGGGGGGGGGGGGGGTTTATTATAAAAATTAGAAAAAATGAGGTATTTTTAACATACGAACGGGTGATTGGATCTCGATGAAATTTAATATTTAGAAGGATATCGTGTCTCGGAGCTCTTATTTTAAATCCCGACCGGATCTGGTGACATTGGGGGGGACTTGGGAGGGGGAAACCTAAAACTTAGAAAACACCTAGAGCGGAGGGATCGGGATGAAACTTGGTGGGAAAAATAAGCACAAGTCCTAGATACATGAATGACATAACCGGAACGGATCTGCTCTCTTTGGGGTAGTTGGGGGGGGGGGGGTAATTCTGACAAATTAGAAAAAATGAGGTATTTTTAACTGACGAACGGAATATCGGGTCTCAATCAAATTTGATATTTAGAAGGATATCGTGTCTCAAAGCACTTATTTTAAATCCCGACCGGATCTGGTGACATTGGGGGGAGATTGGGGTGGGGGAACCTAAAATCATGGAAAACGCTCAGATTGGAGGGATCAGGATGAAAATTGGTGGGAAAAATAAGCAGAAGTCTTAGATACGTGATTAACATAATTGGAACGTATTCGCTCTATTGGGGGGGGGGCGGTTAATTCTGAAAAATTAGAAAAAACTACGTATTTTTAACTTACGAAGGAGTGATCGGATTTTCATGAAACTTCATATTTGGAAGTACTTTGTAACTCATATCTCTTATTTTAAATCTCAACCGAATCCAGCGTAATTGGGGGGGGGGAGTTGGGGGGACCGGAAATCTTAGAAAATACTTAAAGCGGTGAGATCGGGATGAAACTGGATGGGAAGAATAGAAACCTGTCTAAGATACGTGACTGACATAACCAGACCGGATCTGCTCTCTTTGGTGGAGTTGGGGGGGGGGTAATTTTGAAAATTGAGGTATTTGTAACTTACGAAAGGGTGACCAGATCTTAATGAAAGTTGATATTTAGAAGGATCTTGTGCTTGAGGAGGAGGAAGGCCCCTCTGATGTACACCATGCTGGGCCCACCGGCTCGTGGACATGTCCCGGCGGCTACACACCTTCCCCCAGCAATGGGAAAAATTGCTTGGCGTCGCAGACCACCGAACGGGAGGATCCCTTCCTAGAGGGACAACTGTGAAGGGCAGCCGATCCAGCTTCATGGACAATGGTCTCTGCTAAGGGTAGAGAGGAGCGGCTTTCCGCTACCCCGACAAATTAGCCAAGAAACTCCTTCTCTTAAATAAAAATTATGAAAATAGCGAATAAGAAAGTAAGAACTCGTGCTACCGCGTCCGGGGTAACCGACGGTATGAGACCAAGAATTGGAAATTGCCACAATGAAAATGATGATAATGATGATAATGTTGATAATGATGATAATGTTGATAATGATGATAATGTTGATGATGATGAGAATGAAAATGATTTTGTTACCGCGTCCGGGGCAACCGACGATCATTTATCCGATCTGACGACTCCAGTCAGAGAAGACTTCGTTTATCCTAACCCCAAAAACATATCTCTCACTAGGAACGCTAAACGTACGCACATTAGCCAAACCAGGAAAAAGGGTACTAGTCCTAAACGAGATGAACCGTTAACGCTGGGACATTGTTGAACTTTCTGAGACTCACCTTCCCTCCACAGGAATAGAAAGAATAAAGGATATCACGCTCATCACGTCTGGAAGAAGTGATGGAGTTCACCGCCAAGGTGTCGGTTTCCTACTCTCCAAGCGAGCCAAACAGTCTCTTCTTGCCGTCCATCCTGTCTCTGAACGTATTATCACCATTCGTCTGAAAGGAACCATTGCCAATATGACCATAATCCCAGTTTACGCCCAGACTCGTCCCGGAATGACCAAGAAGCTGAAGAATTCTACAGCCAACTCCAACACACCGTTGACACGGCTCTCAAGAAAGATGTTCTATTCGTGATTTGGGACTTCAACGCCATTATCTTACACTCAAATGATGGACTTGAAGACGTCATGGGCAAGTTCGGGCATGGGCGGCAAAACCACAGGGGTGAAATGCTCATCGACTTTTATCGGGATAACGAACTTTTCATAACGAACACCATGTTCCGTCATAGAGAACGAAGGAAAGTTACTTGGAGATCCTCTGGAGGCCGCACTGCAAACATGATTGACTACATACTTGTCGGCAAGCGATGGAAATCATCAGTACTGAATACAGTCTCCATAGCCGGTGGCGACTTCGACTCAGACCACGTTCTAGTCATGTTTGAGCTCCGTTCGCGTATTCGGAAGCCCCAACATCTTGAGAAAAGCTTACCAAGATATCGTGTCGACCTGCTGAAAAACATAGAAACAAGGAACAGGTATAGAACAACACTCAAACAAGTTGTCAAGAATCCAACCCTGGAAGCTCCAACAGCAGAAGAAATTGACCGATTGGTCAACGAAAGCGCATCCATCATCAGAGAAACTGCTAGTGAAATCCTGGGAATTCAGACCCATTCAGATAAACCGTGGATCACCCCCGAAATTATTGATCTATGTTTGCAGAAGCGCGTTAATGCTAACAAGGTAGTTCGACAAAGCAAGGACGAGTACAAGAGGCTGAAGCGCCTTGTAGAAAAGAAAACCCGGCAAGCTCTACGACACTACGTCAATGATAAATGTCGTGAGTGTGAAGAAGCCTTTCAAAAAGGTAATAGCCACTTCATGTACACGAAAGTCCGTGAACTGTCAAAAAAGAAGTCATCGGCCGCTCCTACACTGTTAGATAAACACGGGCTCCAAATCACGGACTCCGAGGCAAGACGAGAACGTTGGAAGGATCACTTCAGAGAAAAACTGAACCCCACAATAACGCCTGACCCGAACATCTTACTATATTTCCCACTACCGCAGTACCCAGTAGACCCAAGCTTTCCCCCACTAAGAGATGAAGTACTCTCAGCAATAAAATCTCTAAAAATTAATAAAACTTCAGGCCCGGATGGTATTCAGTCATAACTATTTAGAGCAGGTCCAGACGAACTGGTCGATATCTATCACAAAGTCATAACAAGTGTCTGGGAAACGTGCCACTTCCCCAGATCTTGGGCGAAAGCCACCATCGTCCCCCTTTTTAAAAAGGGGGAAAAGGGTGACTGTAACGACTACAAAAATTCTCCTTGACCGTTTGAAATCTCTGACAAACCATATCTTAGGGGAATACCAAGCAGGCTTTCGAAAAGACCGCTCCACCATAGACCAGATTTTTTCCACTCGGCAAATGATGGAGAAGTATATCGAGTTTGCGAAAGAGCTGCTACTACTCTTCATTGATTTCAAGCAGGCTTTTGACTTGATATGGCGAGATGGATTATGGCACATCCTGCTACAATATGGAGTCCCTGAAAACATAGTAATCCTGATAAGAGACATGTATTCACATTTCGTCAGCCAAGTCCAAACGCTCAAGGTTGTCTCTTGTCACCCCACCTCTTTAACCTATTCCTCAACGCAGCACTGTCATTTGCCGAGACTGTTGACGGTGCAGAAATTGGAGGGAAGCTTATCGATAAATTGGCATACGCAGATGACATTGAAAAATTCAACAGTCAAGAGCTTCTACTCTAAGCTGACACCGACGAACTAGTGTCGGCAACCAAGGTCTTTGGGATGGTCGTTAACACAGCCAAAACTAAGGTTATGCGGGTGTCTGGAGACCCTACTCTAAGAAACGTGCAGCTAACAACAAAAGGAGAGCCAGTAGAAAATGTTGACTCCTTCGTTTACCTAGGGAGCCTCCTAACTTCTGATAACGACTGCTCGAGATCGATCAAACGAAGACTTGGCCTGGCAGGCGCCAGCTTCAAGAACCTCTTGCCAATCTGGAAAAAAAGATTCTGTCAACTTCTCTGAAGGTGCGACTCTTCAACTCCCTCATAATCCCAATTGCTTTATACTCAAGCGAAACTTGGTCAATAAAGGCTGACGATGAGCGAAGAATCTCCGCATTTGAAACTAAATGCCTTAGACGCATTGCAGGGATCACCTACATTGACCCAGTCTCAAATGAAGACCTCCGAAAACTACTCCGTTGTCCCCGCACCATCATGGACCGGGTCAGAAACCAGCAACTCCGCTGGCTTGGCCATATCAAGCGAATGTCGGCCAACCAGCTCCCAAAAATCAATTCGAAGAACGGATTCACGGCACGCGCCCCAGAGGCCGACCCCGTAAGAGATGGACCGACAACTTCCAGGCCAATAACCTCCCCCAGCTACTTCGTCTAGCGCCAGATAGATCGAACTACCGTCGTCACATCCATCATCTGCTAAGAAGAGAAGAAGCCCCAATACAGCCACAAAGGCCGGACGGGACTTAAGGCAAGTAAGTCAAGTGTGCTTTAAAGCCCTAATTATATATTCCGACCAGATCCTGTGACATTTGGGGGAGTTGGAGGGGGAAACCGGAATTCTTGGAAAACGTGAAAATTGGGGTATTTTTATCTTACGAAAAGGTGATCGGATCTTAATGAAATTTGATATTTAGAATGATATTGTGTCTCAAAGCTCTTATTTTAAATCCCGACTGGATCTGGTGACATTGGGGGGAGTTTGGGGTGAGGGAACCTAAAATCATGGAAAACGCTTAGATTGGAGGGATCGGGATGAAACTTGGTGGGAAAATAAGCAGAAGTCTTAGATACGTGATTTACATAATTGGAATGTATCCTTCCTATTAGGGGGGGGGGGTAATTCTGAAAAATTAGAAAAAATGACGTATTTTAACTTAGGAAGAAGTGATCGGATCTTCATGAAACTTCATATTTAGAAGGACCTCGTAACTCAGATCTCTTATTTTAAATCTCAACCGGGTCCAGCGTAATTGGGGGGCAGTTGGGGGGACTGGAAATCTTAGAAAATACTTAAAGCGGTGAGATCAGGATGAAACTGGATGGGAAGAATAAAAACATGTCTAAGATACGTGACTGACATAACAGGACCGGATCTTCTCTCTTTGGTGGAGCTGGGGGGGGGGTAATTTTGAAAATTGAGGTATTTGTTCCTTACGAAAGGGTGACCAGAGCTTGATATTTAGAAGGATCTTGTGCTTTAAAGCTCTAATTTGAAATTCCAACCAGAATCTGTGACACTGGGGGGAGTTGGAGGAGGAAACCGGAATTCTTGGAAAACGTAAAAATTGGGGTATTTTTATCTTACGAATAGGTGATCGGATCTTAATGAAATTGGATATTTAGAAGAAATTCATGTCTCAGGGCTCTTATTTTAAATCATGACCGGCATTAAGCCTCTTATTTTCCTTTTAAATCAATCTATTGGTTCACAGAATTTTGTTCATGTGATCTCTTGGCTCTTAGTTTTTCTTGCCTTGTCACAAGTGCCATATGAGCTCTTAGCTCTTGTTAAGATTTATAGTGACTGGAGGGTGAATACCCCCCCCCCATACCTCGTATTTCCCTAAAATGCATCTGATAGAAATTCTGAGTGGCCATTTGTTGTCGTAGAAACTTCAAAAAAGGCTCGTTCGATTGGAAATCGATTGGAATTGACTTTTTTAATAGTCAAAAGTGATTGTAGGGCAACAATCTCCCTCTCCCCCACGCCCATCAATTCCCAAAGCACATCTAATCAGAATTTTGAGATATCCATTTTGTTCAGCGTAGTTGAAAGGTCTGGCAATTATGTCTTTGAGGATGACATCACTTCCCCCAGAGCCCTCAGCGTAAGAGTTATAAGTTATGCCCCGAGGGCATATAAGGTTCTTATGGAAAAGATGGTCGTATAAAGTTCGGAGGGGTCCCCCTAATTTTCATCCAAGTCAACTTGTAGTCAACCTGCGATTGTTCCCCAGCGAGAACCTCCAACCGGTACGACTCTAGTTCGTCATTGTAAAAAGACACGTTTGCATGGAGCATAAATGGGAGACAGTAACAACGGCCATCCAAGGGGTAAAATTAACCTGGACAATTTGTCTTGGCTTTTTTCGTCAATTGGCCATGACTTCCGTTCCTTCGTTTGACATCGCCCCCCCTCCCATGGCCCTAGGGCCATCGCCCCCCCAGTGTCAAATTTTGGTCAAAAAAGTGTGAAAACCTGTTAATTTAGAAATATATAGACATTTTGGAGTCAAGGCTTGGTCGAAAAGCGTGATAACCTGTTAATTGGGATTGACCCCGGGGTTGCCTTAGGGAACCCTAGGACCCATAGCCCTAGGGCCATATCCCTAGGGGGAAACCAGATGTTCTAGTTCCCTTTTTAAGAGTCAGAGTGATTGGGGGCAGCCCCCCCCCCCTACGTTTTATTTTACACAAATGCATCCGATAAACATTTTGAGATAGCCATTTGTTCAAAAATAGTCCAAAAATCATATAATAAGGCATTTGGGGTGGACAGAATCCCCCAGAGTCAGGATGTAAGGGTTGTAAGTTATGCTCCAAGGGCATAAAGGTTCTTATGGAAGGGGTGGTCGCGTGAACTTTAGGAGAGGCTCATTTGATTTGAAACGTGTAGCTCTAGTTCGCTTTTAAAAGTCAAACATGAGTGAGAGCAACTAGCCCCCCTCCCTGACATTCTTTTTTCCCAGAACTCATTTGATTGAAATTGTGAGATAGCCATTTTGTTACAAATAGCCCAAAAATTATATAACACTGTCTTTAGGGTGGACACAATCCCCCAGAGCCCATGGTCAATGGTTTGAAGTTGTGCCCAGGGTATATAAGGTTTTAATGGAACGGTTAGTTGCATGAACTTTGGATCGGATGGAGTTTATTTGATAGCCCCGAGGTTGACTCGGGGCGAGAGTGTCAAGACTGGGAGAATGTCTTGAAACGGACAGTGAACGGGTAATATGTTATTCCCTTTTCTGTCCGTTTTGTGTTTGTCAAGCTCAGGCAGTAATTTTGTTGTTGTCTTTGTGACCTATGCGGATACCCTTCGGGCACTGCACTTTAAAATTGAATCAAGCCAATTGTATGAAGTTTTGTAGTCTTTGGTTGTAGAGTTTCGTATATGTTTAGTGCGTTTAGTCCAAAAATTATATAACAATCTCTTTAGGGTGGACACAATCCCCCAGAGCCCATGGTCAATGGTTTTAAGTTCTGCCCAGGATATGTTTAGTGCGAAGTTGTAGTGCCTTTTAAAGAGTCAAAAGTGAATGGAGTGACGTCCCCCCCCCAGCCCATCATTGCCCAAAACATATTCGATCGAAATTTTAAGAGAGCTATTTTGTTCAGCATTGTTGGAAGGTCCAGTATTGGGGATTTCAACCTGCCAACAGTCCTAAGGACAAGGGCTGTAAGTTAGGAAATTCGTTCATTGTTTGCACATAGTATATGTTTCTGAGAAATATATGCATGTTTGAACTTTACTTTCCAAGAAGACAAAGGGTATTCAGGTGAGCCTTTCAGATAATTTTGAGGGGAATCAAAACACGTTATGTGCTTACGGACTGTCAAAGGATGCAACACAGGAGTAACTGAGTATATTAATTTGGAAAATTCAGGAAATGACAAGGGAGATGATCAAAAAGGCAGTATTTGCATTCTATCAATACTACTGCAACTACCCCCACTACTGCTACCACACTACTCCATTTACAGTATCAATGGGAAACTTGAACAAAATCAAAAGACGCTATGTGCATTCACATTGTCAAAATAGTCAAAATTCACATAATTCACATATCTCAAGAATTAATTTCGTTATTAAATTGAAACTTTCAGACAATACTTAAAGAGAAAGATCATCTCCCCAAAGGGCATAATGGTATACTGCTGCTAATACTACTGTTACTGCTACATTTAATACAACTACTACTACTACTTCAATTGCAACTACTTGTAGGGCTAAGAGCATTGAGATGAAAATTTCAAGAAGTATATGAACATACAGTTTATCAAAAGGACATATCAGCTATGTCATAGCAATGGCTAATTGTATTAAGTTGAAACTTCCAGGACTTGATAAGAGAGATGTCTAACTGACCAAAAGGCAATGGGTTAATACTACTGCTGTGACTACTATTACAACTATGCCTAAGGGCATGAAGGTGAAATTTTCAAAATTTCGAGGAGGGAAGATGAACTGAATTAAAACACACCCTCTTTATCCAGGCTGTCAAAAGGGTGTAACAGCAATATCTTAGGAACAGTTCGGTGTGTGAAGTTGAAAAATAGAGGGCTTGTTGTGAGGGATGTTGAACTAACCAAAAGAAAATATTTGCGTCCTAATGTTACTGCTTCGGCTAATATTACTGCTACTGTTACTATTATTACTACTTGTGTTACTACTACTGCCACTAAAGCTTAGGCTACTACAATTAATTCTACAGCTACTGCTATTAAAATGGAGAATATTAAGGCGAAAATTTTGGGACATATAGAAACTGTATGGAAATAAATCGGAATACTGTGTCCACACAGGTTGTCAAGCAGACGCATCAGAAATTCTCAGAAATAGTTGACTGGGCATATATTAAGCTGAAACTTTCAGCGTGTGTAGAACGGGATGTTGAAGAAACCAAAGGTGCTGTGCGCATACTGCTACTAATGCTGCCAAAACTATTGCTACTGTGCAAGCTAAGGATGTTAATTATTAAGTTAAATATTTAAGGAATAATTAGGCGGATATTGAACTAAATAAAAAAAGAAAAAAAAACAATGAGTATGTGGTCAAAATGATGACAAAGATGAATAAAAAGATGACAAAGCAATATCTGAAGAACAACTTACATTATTAATCTAGTCCTTTAAGGTTAAGTTGTGGGGGATTTTGAACTAGCTAGAAGGCATATCTATATATATACTTTTAACACTACCACTACGCTTTATGTAACTGATGACGGTAAAGGTATTAGGAAGAAACTTTTAAGGAACGTTTAGGTGTTTCAATTAAAGGAAAAACTTTATGCATGCAGGTTTTCAAAAACAGCATATAAGCAATATCATAGGCTGCACCACACTATAATAGCTAGGAATATCATTGAAACTTTTGAAGGAGTTAATTCAATTCAAAATTAAAAGTTATGGTGCCCTTTTTAAGAGTAACAAGAGATTGGAGGGTGAACAGCCTTTCTCTCAAGCCCATTCATTTTCCAAACGCATCCAGTCTAAATTTTGAGACAGCCATTTTGTTCAGTATAGTGGAACGGTCCAGCAACTATGTCCTTAGGGATATTAGGCACGTCAACCTCTCACAAGCACAAGTATGCAATGGGCCCATCATGCTTTAAAACTAAACGTTGTTTTAAAATAAATCAACAGGCATTGTAGTCATGGTTGCCAATAAGACACCTATCGAGAACGACTTGGGGTGTTAAGTTGAAACTTTTTGGGATACTACTATTACTACTTTTGCTAATACAGTTTAGATAAACAAAAAGATTGTAAGTGTATTCAGGTTGTCAAAGAGCATAGATAGAATTTTTTTGGGAGTAATACTAAGTGTTAGGTCAACTTCAGAACCTATGAAATTAAGTTGAAAAATACTGCTTGTGTCAGGATTAATAATTGTTGAAAAAGCTTCTCCAACATACAAATAGTAACCCATATTATGGATTCTTATAAAAAAAAAACTGAAAATATATAAAATACTGTTTTTTTTCCATGAAAAAGATTATTTCAATAAAAATAACGAATGGAAATTAATTTTTAAAATTTTTTCCACAAAACAAGTTAAGCCGAGGATGAGGAAAAATAAAGTTAAATGATCCTCCTATCGTAAAAATACCACAAATCACTACCAATAAATAAATGAATTTCCAAATCAAACTCAAACGAGCAAAAATTAACATAAGTAGGGCTGATAACCCCCATGCCTTCTCAAGACTAGAACACAATTTGCGCTTTACTGAAAACAAAGCACGTTTGAAATGTTTTCACTTTTCTTACTTTCATAAATAAAGATTTATCAGAACTTATAAATATCAGTATATGTCATTTAAACTACGCGGTCATTTTTTTTTTCATTAAAGCACAAATTGTGTTCTAGTCTTGAGAAGGCATAGGCATTATCAGACCTGCTCATGTTAATTTTCGCTCGTTTTGAGTTTGACTCAGATATTTATTGTAATTTCTCTTCGTTTTGAGTTTTATTTATTTATTAATAGCGATTTGTGGTAGTTTTGCGCTTAGAAAATTATATGACTTTATTTTTGTTCATTCTTGGCTCAATGGAGCTCTTTACTTTTATTTGATAAACTTGCTTTGTGGAAAGTTTTTTTTAATTATTACTAAAATTGACAGAAATATGAGGTCATGATAATCCACTTGCGAGAAACAAGCTGCTGACTGAAGGGACGTGATGGCGAGCTATACCTGCGCAGGCCAAAGGCTCAAGCGATCAAAGTAAGGTTGTAAAAAGCCTGAAACTGAAGGGACGTGATGGCGAGCTATACCTGCGCAGGCCAAAGGCTCAAGCAATCAAAGTAAGGTTGCAAAAAGCCAGCTTTTTGCCAACCAATGACGTCATAAATTGAGAATGGTCGTCAGATTGCCCAGCCCAAAAAGGGAGTATCTTGTACATTCATGATTTCCCCACGAGTGACAAAAAGGTTATAATCTTTTTGCGGTAATAGTTTCCCACTCAAGAATTTAAATGAGATAGAAGATATGACGATTTGCGCGTAATTGAATTGGTTCAGAAATATTTTGTATCCCAGTCACGGTCGGTCTCCTCTACCTCATTTGAAGTAAATTTATTTCTTCAAAAGTGGGCAGTCAAAAATATTTATTTAACGAGCTCTTCTCACACTGAAACTCACTAATAAGCAAAAGCACGAGATACTTTCCTCTCATTGGACACGATTGGCAGACCAAGCTCTTCCAATAAATATAGAATGAGCATATTTTTTTTTTCTTACCTGATTATCTCTATCAACAGTTTTGCGGTCGGCTCTCTCTGACTCAGCTTTCTCAGCGGTAAGCGTAGATTTAGATATTTTTTTTACAACCTATACTTATAATGAAAGCATACTTTGTGTATTTCCCAGTTTCGATTTTTATGTACCGCATTTGGTTTTTGTCTCTACTGGATTGATCAGTATCGTATTCTAAATCTCTAGATATCTCGTTTCGATTTATCTGATTAATAGAAATACGTTGCTATGATATTCCGTAGACCCTAAAAAATGTCAAAGTTCATTGCTCTGACTCTGCTTTTCTCTTTCTCTCCCTTTTTAATTCGTATTGATTTTGCAGTGTCGGAGTATACTAACCACCCTCTTTATCTGGTCTGCCTGTGGTCGACCGTCTCAGGGTACTGCGTTTGATCTAAAACAAAAGACGAAACTCGAATATAAAAGCCATCTTCGTGCCGTTCGTTACTCCGGTGAAACTTGTCCGAAAAGTGATAGTGAGTGGCGAAAAGTGATAAATTCTGCCAAGTTTCCGGATGCAAGTTCTAGTGATATTATATCTCGTCCATCTTGGATCGAATATTATCCAAAAATATTTTCGAAAGTTAATTATGCAGTGCATAAGCGTTTCTCATGTTTGCTTGAAAAAAAAATTTGCCATTACGTTTATGTCAGAGACATGTGATTCCAGTTGAAAAGTGGGCCATTGTTAAAGGTATTAAGGGTTTAAAATCAAAATCTTTGGATATTGATGGGATTAGTGTTTTGAATCTTGTTCCGAATTCTTTTGAACTGGTATCTCATCTCCAACTGTTTATTCAAATGTGTTTGAGCAGTTCGTGTGTGCCCGACTCGTTCTCGGTAGCGTTACGTCACTTCTAAAAAAAGGAAAAGATCCGGTTTCTTGTAGTTCTTATAGGCCCATAACGGTAGCTTGTAGTCTTAGCAAGCTTTTTGAACACCTCCTACTACCTTATATCACTAAGCTTGCTCTAAATGATGATAATCAATTTGGTTTTAGATCTGGGCTAGGCTGTCAGCATGCTCACCGTGCTTTGACTTCTTTATTAAAAGATGCCCATCGCACTCGTCGCGTACTTCGTTTCGCAACCCTAGACTTGTCTAAAGCATTTGACAGTATTTTTCATACTCAAGCATGGACAACATTATGCCAGAGAGAAGTAAATCCGTCGGTAATTCACGTGCTTCGTTTTTGGTACTCCCATTCTTACCTTCGCCTTAAGGCATTAGATAATTCTTATTTTGGTCATATCCCTGTTCGTTGCGGTGTAAGACAAGGGGGAGTTCTTTCGCCGTATATTTTTAATGCTTGTATTGAAAATATATTATCAAAAATATCGACTACGTGCCTACTAGGACCATCTGATATCTCATATCTGGCTTATGCGGATGACCTTCTTCTGATTAGTCAAACTGAGTCTGGTCTTGCCCGTTCAGTGAAGTCAGTTACTTCTGCTTTCTGCGATATTGGCCTGTACCTAAATGTTGACAAGTGCGAGTTTCTTGTTTTCAACGGTAAGAATTGTTCAGAATCATTATATTGTGGTGGCTTTAATATTCCTCGTGTTAAATCGTTTCGTTGGCTTGGTATAACAGTTTGCGATTCTATGAATGCTCTCCGGTCTCGTGCTGTCAAAGATATTAGTGATAAGCTGAGGCTCGGTTACTCTAAGATTGTAGCAAGTCGTGGACTCTACAGGAGAAGAGTGCTAACTCGGCTTTACTCAAATTTGTGTGATCATTCTGTGCTCTTCTGTTCTGGTATTAGGCCACTTCTGTTGACTGGTGATCTAAAACGTATTCGCATAAATTATTACCGGTACTGCAAATTTCTTTTATATCTACCTCGTTCTTACCGGAATGCAAAACTGGTTAAAAAGTATTGTGCGACAGATATCACTGGTGCTTTTGAAAAATTATCTGCGAAGCTAGCTATTGAAGCGCTTTATAGGCTAGGATGTTTTCATCTCCTTATCCGTCTTTTTTCTGTATGTGATTAAATTTGTTTCTTTTGTATTACTTTTGCTGTTTTTCTTTTGTATTTTACTCCATTTAACCTCTGTTTTGTGAAGTGGGTGATAAATAAATTATTATTATTATTATTATTACAGCATTTTGCTTTGTTCACGGTACTGCCCATAATCTCTGTTCATCTTAAACCCTCTGAAATGGTTCATCGTTAAATTTGTCAACTTTGAGAAATTGTTGAAAAAAGATATGTTGGACAAGACATGCAAACAGGGTTGCAATTTCTTAGGGTGCTGAAACTACCAACGCCAAATAGACAGCAGGCGCAGGTCTACAAGAGCCACCGTCATGCTAGAAAATACGAGCTTATAAACCTTATCACAGCCACAGCCAAGAGTTATATATTGAATTATAGTTTATTTGGCAGTTCGCAATAAAACTGTACAATAAAAATCAACAATTCAAAAAACAATGGCTTCACAAACACAAAGGTATATTCAATGCAACTGATTGATACAACAGTACGGAAAATTAAGATGACATGTATTTATTTTCACTGAATAAGGCACAACAAGGAAGGTGAACATAGAGGGAAAGAAAAAAAAATCATAATTTTGAACAAAGTCAATTGATCCTTCCTATAAGCTGAAGTTTGCTGTAAATAAAATACATCAGAATGCCAAGGAAATTGGGTGCAAGAAGTTGTTCGGTATGAAAATAAACATCCGACGGAACGGTCGAAAGAAAAATTTCTAAATTATAGAACGGATAAAAGTGGAAACCAAAATAAAGTCTGATCTTTTCAAAATTTAGCTAAGTCATTTGGAAGGAAAGAAGATTTATGCACAGGATTTCATAAAGGGATTTGTACTAAACCTTTAGCTTGCCATTGCAGAGAGTAATCAATCATTTATAATTTATTATTTTCCCCATTCTCACAAGTTTATAATATGGTCTGTTATGTGCATTTTATTTCCTCGACTCAAAAGATTTCTGTTTTGATTTCATTTTTTCAATTTGGAACATCTGACATTTTGGCCCACAACAAGCTAAGCTTCTTGGGCCGCATAACTGTTCATGTTTGCAAGGCCGTATCCAGGAGGGGGGGGTGTTCAAGGCCCCTCCCCCTCGAAATGTTTGTCCGACTCGTAAAATGTAACAAAACTTAATGTAAACAGATTTTTAATGTGTTCTTTAAAGTTTTTTTGTTAATCACCCCCCCCCCCGAAAAAATTCCGGATACGACCCTAAACGTATGTAACAGTGCTTTAGTACAAATAAAATGATTGGACGATTGATGACTAAAAAAAAGACCTGGGTTCGAAACCAGTATAAAATAAAAAGATCTAAACGGCAGATATTTTTAGGAACAAAGATTTTATCTTGCTAATTTCTTTTACGAATGTTATTTACTCCCTTTAATCCACTGCGGCAAAGTCGTTAAAACAATAAATGTAAAACCTAGAATAAAGCTTGCGTAGCTTCTAAGATGCAGTTTTCAGAAATTTTTGCTATTGTAAAAATGTTTGGATATTTCTAACTCCTGTTTTGGCTTTTTCATGTTGGCTGAGGTATTGTCGAAGTTAAAAACTTTTTCTTTCTCTTTATCTTTTGATTTTACGTATGCCATTAATTCAAGATGAAGAAGTATCGAATGGCTTCGAATTTCAAAAATAATATTTACATATTTCTTTTACTCTCGCTAATCCACTATGGCAGAAAAGTAATAGGGGGTAACAATTGCAGTGATTACAAATCAGGAGTAAATGTAAACACTCCAGATCACCAAATTTAATTGGTATTAATTACTGATAAGTGAAGCAGTGTGTCGACAATTTATGTTTAACAAAATCTTTATAAACTCGAGGGACATTTCTTTATGAAGCCTGCAATTTTAGAACCAAACACAAACATAAAAAAGGCAGAAAATAAATGAGAAACAATAAAAGGGCTTAATCTTCCGCGTAAACACCACTAATAAAAACAAAACACAGTCAGTATACTTGACATTCTTTTTTCCTTTTATATATATATATATATATATATATATATATATATATATATATATATATATATATATATATATATATATATATATATATATATATATGTATATATATATATATATGTTATATATATATATATATATATATATATATATATATATAAGAAAATTAAAAACCAGTGGGGTATTCAACTGCACTTTAGCAATGGGTTCATACCAAACCGAGACCCATAGTTTTCTGAGAAGGGCTTAGGTAGAAATAAAACCCTTAAAATGCTCCAAATGCTATCAAGGAACAAAGCTGGTAAAGGATTTAACCTTGTATGCCCCCTCTCCTTCTCTTCATCCACCTACTGAGGATGGGCCGTGGTATGCTAGCAGATTTAACAAATTAGTGACGGACAATGGAACTAATACCTAAGGGGAAAGAATTATGTCAGTGAAACTGACAATAAATACAATGAGGAGAAAGGAAAGAAAAATTTTCTCCGCCAAGTGAGAGCATGAGATGGATAATCTTTGCAGTATGAATGTCTGACAATTAGAAAAAAGACAAAATAAGAAACGAGATCCAATTTCTCTATATTGCTACAACAGCCATTCTATACTATCACAACGGCAAACAGACTAAGTCTAAAGACATAATTTGTGCTTACGGGAAATGCATTGCTATAAGCTGTTTCAGAGGAGGCTGCAGCTGAGAGCCTGAAAACAACAGTATGCGTGTGTTTTACTGTTACTCTGACTAATGTAGGGGAAAAATTTAGTATCATTTTGTACATAATAAATAAATAAGAAAAGCTGAGCACTGGTAAGTTGCTTGAGAACTATGCTTCGGTCTCGCGAATCAGCTAAAAGAACAACCAACTTCAGATAATTTTATAAATCCTTGAATTTATAGAGTTCAAAGGAAGACAGCGTTACTTCATAAGTTGAAACTGATCCCTTCAATCACTGTAACGCACAGCAATGTTTTCCTCTTTTCAACCGATCAAACGGTATTTCATCAGCATCGATTTCCGCTGAAATAATTCTGCTGTTTCTCTTCCATGTACTGCGACGTAGTGTACTCTTAAGCCGCTTCCTTAAAGAATTAGTTTTGTGAATTGGCTTTTCTGACTCGAGACTTGATGTCTCTGTGTGTACTCCACTGTCACGTGGCTCATCATCATCACTCATCACAACTCCTAGCTGGTAATACTGAGAATATCGAGCTGGACTGCAGTTAATATGATTGACCTCCTCACTTTCATCAACCCTTCGTTGTGGACCATATTCAAGCAATGGTGCAGTACGAGGGTTGACTTCCTCGTTTTTTGAATGACTTGATTCTGATTCTATCATAACAGAGCCATCCCCGTCTTCTTGTGGTAATTTTTCAAGCCATTTTGCTACAGCTTTTGTTATTGTTCCCTTTTCAATGAAACCTTGTGATATGGAATTCACTTTACAATTCTCAAATTCTACATTGCTGGTTCCAAATGGTTCTTCGTCTGTAATTCCTTCCTCTAGATGAATTTGCATAACCTCATCAATGTCATCATTTATACTATTGCTATCAGTCCTTAAATAATTATCACTTTCTGTAGTTTCATTCTCTGTTTCTTCCAGAATAACTGTTCGCCATAACTGTCTAGGGGTTTGTTTTTCATAAAGTAAATCATCTAAAATTTCCTCCCCGAATTCATCCTTTTCTTCTAATAAATCCTCCTCAAATGAGCCAGAGATACTGGTTGTTCGGCTTTTCTCAAGAGAATCAGGTTCATCTGAATATTGTTCAACATAATCTTCTTGCGACATTTCTTTTGCAGGAGTGGGGAAAAGGCTATGATATGGTGTCCCAGAGACAGAACTAAAATTACTTGTTTCATCTCCTAAATTGTCTCTCCCACAGCTCGTGGGTGTGTCTTTTTGCTGGAGCTGCGTATATTTTATGTCCATTTGGGAATCAGTAGATTGATCGGATTTTGAAAGGAATTGCTGGATTTGCAATATGTTCCCGCTGATTATATTTGAATTGAATTCTTCTTTGGTTGTCATAGGAACCCCAGCAACGACATTCTCATTCAATTCATCGATAGCCCTCAACTGCGCTCCCGTGTATAGAGGGTTAGAAGAGAAGGTCAATTTATCAATTTTATGCAAGCCGTTATATGTCTCTACCCGTGAATTAGGTAGGTCACTAGGGATATCTAAGGTTTCAACCCCGGGTGCACAATCAGAACCATCTAAGGATTTATTATTTTTAAACTGTACAACCTCAATAGATGAAGCAGGGAGAGAAAAAACTGACAGAGAACATTTGGAGGATATTCTAACTTCAGGCGTTGAAGCATTTGACTCTTCAGATTCAATTACTGAGGTTTCTTTAATGGGTTCCTGTGCTGTAACGTCGACCGAGCTAGTAGCAACCAAGGATTTGCCACAGGACATCTTACAATCTGCGATGGAAGAGCATAAGTTCTCTGTGGCGGAGGAGCAGAGAGTGGTTGCGTCTCCCTGCTCCGTATACCCTAAAAAATGATTCTGACATTTTTCATTTTCGGCATCATTTTTATCATAATCTTTTTCACAAGAAGATATTACACTTACACCTAGGTCAACACATCCCCAGCCCTCTAAAGGTTTAGTGAAGCCCATATCAATCAGTTCTGCTGGGTCAAATGGTAAATCATCAGGTAGTTCAAGATCAAATACGGGTTGATCAACTTCGTCTTCACACGTAAGCTCTTGAAAAAGCGTTTCCTCACAAGGCAAAGTTGAGGTATCTACCTCATCACGTATGACCTCCACGTCGACCTCATCACATGTGAGCTCCGTGCTAATCTCAGTTTCATTTTCATCACTAACCACAACTGCTGTTGCAATACTTTCACTTTCATCAATCACATTGCTGTCAGATACACAAGGATTTCCCACGACGTCGGTATGAAAATCTAGAGGTGTTGCTGGTTCACTTAAATCTTTGTCCATTTCATTGTCGACAAGTTTCTCAGCTGTACAATGTCCAATAGTACATGTGTCACTTTGGTTTGTTTCATTATGTAGACTAGATGAGTTTTGATTGACAGTCTGAGATTCCCTGTTCTCTGCTGATACTTCTTTAGTTGTTAGTTCGGATGACTGTTGGGAACACTCCTAGAAGAACAAACAAAGATTAGCCTTTATTAATATAAGCATAGATATTTAATACGACACAGTTTCGACAAAGATATAATTATCTTTTGGGGCATTACGAAACATACATAAACTTTTTTTAAAATACGAAACTCTTCATACTTTTACTACTTTCCTTTCTCATTGTATTGTTTTTTAATTTAACCTTGGAAAAGTCGTTTCATTCAAAGTTCAGTAAACAATTAAACCATTTTTGAATAAGAGGAGTATATTCTATTTTACATCCAAACTTCTTGCAATTATGTTTTTTAATATTCGCCAATCTCATACATTTTCCGGGCACACCCCAACACCTAGTTGGTGGGGGCGCTTCGCGCCCCACCCAAGCCCCCCCGCGCGCGTAAGTCGTTACGCGCCATATTAGTTACGCGCCATTGTAGTTGTGTCCCTATGACCCACCTGTGAATATAGATAGATATATATATATATATATATATATATATATATATATATATATATATATATATATATATATATATATATATATATATATATATATATATATATATATATATATATATGTTTTTAACTACGTAAAACTTGCGAATATACAACATTCTTTGCTGTCCCATTGTCTGTGCATATAAATAGATTGTCAGGTTTACCGACTCTTGAACATGCAACATATAATGGTCAATGGGAAAACAATCCGTATTCAGATCTATACCTCATGATTCTAATGATTGCCCTTGAGCTTTGTTGATGGTGATTGCTAATCGACCATTCCCTGAGTCGCCATCGTCATTTGTATATCCCCCTGTGCACCCCGGCGTCCCCTTTGTAGTTATGTCCCTGTGTCCCGGTCGTCATTTATATTCCCTGTGTCCCGGTCGTCATTTGTGTCCCGGTGTCCCAGTCTCTGATTTCTCTTTGAGTGTCCCGGGCGTCATTTATATTCCTTGTGTCCCGGTGTCCCGGTCGTCATTTATATCCCCCTGTGCCCCCCGGCGTCCCCGTTGTAGTTGTGTCATTTATATTCCCTGTGTCCCGGTCGTCATCCCGGTATACATTCGTTTTTGAATTGGTATATGATGAAATAAATTTTTAATTTTTTCCCTTTTTTCCTTTTAGTTTTTTTTTATTGGTTTTGACCTTTTTTTAGGTTTTTTAGTATTTTTCTTTTTTCTTTTTAGTTTTTTTTGAAGTTTTTATCTTTTTAGTTTTTTTATTTTTATTTATATTTTTTTAGTTTTCTTTTTCTCCTTTATTTTTCAGTTTTTTTCCTTTTTATAGTTTTGTTTTTCTTTTTAGTTCTTTTAGTTTTTACCTTTTTTAGTTTTTTTTAGTTTTTTAGATGAAAATTTTTTTAGTTTTATTCCTTTTTTCTTTTCAGTTTTTTATTGGTTTTTACCTTTTTTTTAGCTTTTTTAGTTTTTTTTCGTTTTTTTTTTTTACTTTTTTTTTTAGTTTTTATCTTTTTTATTTTTTTTTTATTTTTATTCTTAATTTTTTTTTATTAGTTTTTAGTTTTTTTTTTTGTAGTTTTTGCCTTTTTTAGTTTTTTCAGTTTTTTTTTAGTTTTTAGATTTTTACCTTTTTTAGCCTAACCGGGATTTGAACCTGGGACCTTCATTCTCCGTTCTGACACCCTCTCTCACCGAGTGACTACTCCAGCATGTTCATTTTGGTGTTTTAAATGGTATATTATTAACCAAATTAATGTGTTTTACAATATACTAAGCATCGTCATAACAAAAATGACGACAACTAATTTCATGACGTCAGTCAACACAGAAATTAAGTTCTGAAATTAAGTCATGAAATTAGTTGCCGTCATTTTTGCTTTGACGGTGACGTCATTCAAGTTATATAAGACATATGTTCACGTAGAAATCTATTAATGTTTAAGTTTACAATGACTGATGAAGATGCTCAAAGAGTCTATGCCAAAAAACTTGCTGCTGATAGAGAAAGTCAGAAAAGAAAGCGTGCCGAGGAACTATCAGCAGCAAGTTTTTTGGCATAGACTCTTTGAGCATCTTCATCAGTCATTGTAAACTAAAACATTAATAGATTTCTACGTGAACATATGTCTTATATAACTTGAATGACGTCACCGTCAAAGCAAAAATTACGACAACTAATTTCATGACGTCAGCCAACACAGAAACATGACGTCACCTGACAACTAATTTCATGACGTCAGCCGACACAGAAACATGACGTCACCTGATCCACAGATCCACAGACAGACAACTTATTTTTATATATAGATAGATAGATATATAGATAATCTTTCTTGTTTTACAAAATACTTATAATTTGGCCTGTTTCTATATATATATATATATATATATATATATATATATATATATATATATATATATATATATATATATATATATATATATATATATATATATATGAGAAATACATACTGTTTCCCAATTTTCTTCTATTCCTCTTCGCTTCTTTCTGTTTCGCCTCTGGCGCCGAGTTAAACCTAGGGGCATAGGAGGCCAAGGTTGCTGATGTTTGGGTGGTGAAGTGCCGGAAGCGGAAGGCGGGGAGCGGTGGCGGACAGGCAAAGGGTGTTCTGAAAGAAAGACAAAATTCAGTACACTTTTTTTCCTATTTGTGATTCGTTGCTTTCATGCAAGACGTGGTCTCTCCATTTATTACTTCTCATGCACCTACAACTACTAGAATTCAATGCCGTACATAATCGTCGTCTTTGGAAAGATTAAATAAAAATTAAACAAAATCAAGAACGTACATTAAGCCTTAAAACGAGCAGCAATTATACTGTATATGATAGGGGCTACCTTCTATTCACCTCCTCCCTTCGTTACGCTAAAATAGCATATAGAAATATAAAACCTTATGATACTAAATTGGAAGAGTTTTTGATTGCAGTTAATGTGAAAATAATTGCGTTTTAAAATGTTTAAACTGAAAAACTTATGGTTAATGCAGATACCAATTAATAAGCTCAATAATTCTGGAGACACTCCAGAAAAATGATTTTAATTTTATTCCAATCGCGCTTGTTATGAAGCTGTCGTTCTGGAGACAAAGTCAAACTTTAGTGTAAAGAGTGGGAGTAGCCCCTCTCGTATACGGAATAATTTCTGTTCGTTTGAGATTAAATGTTGCTCATTTACGGTCTTGAACAACACTTTTTTTTTTATTTAATTTCTGTTCGTCTTTAAAGTCATATCTAGCGTTAACCTAAACATGACGAGAGCCGCAGCCCCCTTACACCCGACTTCTTAAGTAAAAGTCTAAATTTTGCAAGACGATACTTGAATAGAAAGCGGTCAATTAATGTATTTGCTTCTCGAAATATATTATAATTATCCGAGAACACTATAATTTATCAAAAAACACTTTTTGATGCTTCAGGCACCCCTCACCACCTACACAAAGATCCACAGGACCTCCTACCTTGTAGTCGATGCACAATTATACCTTACTGTAAATGATTTTAATATATCTCTAATGAAGGAGCTTAGTTAAACGAAGCTTCCAAATAAATGTCAATATTAACGGTTTATTATGTATAGACTATGCACACCTTTAGGATGGAATGCGCCATGTCGCGGGGTTACTGTCTCTAACTGGGAAGGTCATGCATCGCTTTTCCATTATTTTGACCTCTTGGTTATCTCGGAATTTTCTATTGATAGCTTCTTCTCCCTCCTTGAGGCAAAATTGCTATTTTGTGTCACAAAATAGCAGAAACGTCACTTTTCTGTGGCACAATCTTTTTTTTTGCTACTAAAAAGAGCGCTAGGACTTCTATTTTCGGTTCAATAGAGCCTTGTTCCAATATACTGTTTCCAATTTCGAGCAGAATTTTCCAAAATCAGCCTTTCCAGAAGATCGTTTTGTATTAGAAATCTACGCAGCAAAGTTCCACTTTGTATTAGGGGCTAAGGCCTAAGATTCTAGGAATCCTCTAATGAACTATGCAGTCCCCGTCTGTCCAATTTCAATTTTCTGACGATGAAAAGTCAGAACTATCTTTCGAGCTTGTTAGAGCTTACTTCTGTTAAATAGGGTTGTCCCCTCCTCAACGCCTCGCTCTTTACGTAAAAGTTTGACTCTTTGTCATAGTTCTACCTTTTAAAATAATAAAAAACTTTAGCGTAAAGAGCGAAGCGTTGAGCGAAGCGTTGACCCCTTCCGTATACGGAATAATTTCTGTTCGTTTAAAGTTTTAATGTCGCTCCTTACTTGCAGTTAGAAAAACTTGTTTTTCTTTATTATTTAATTTCTGAACACTTTTAAATTAGTGCATGTTTTGATTTTGGCTCACCACACATGAATAATTAGAACGAAATTTGCATATTATTTTTTTCCCTTATGTTTTTATTATTATTAATTTTTTAACCACCTTAGATTCGTAATATTTTCTGTTCGTTTTAAGTTTTAATGCTGCCCCTTACTTCCAGTGGAACAAAAACTTTTTTTTATTTATTTTCTCATTGTTTTTCTTTAAATAATACTAGAAAATCCTGGGCCCCCTTCATGGGAATTCTCTTCCCTTATGATAAATTCCTCCATGAAAAGATCCTCCCTTGTAACCCCCTCCCCCTGACCCACCCACACCCCAATGCGAAAAGTTCCCCCTGAAAACGTCCATACACTTCCCAATAACCATTACTATATGTAAGCAATGGTCAAAGTTTGTAACTTGCAGCCCCTCTCCCGGGGACTGTGGAGGGTTAAGTCGTCCCCAAAGACATAGTTATTATGTTTTTCGACTATGCTGAACAAAATGGATATCTTAAAATTTTGATCCCGTGACTTACGGAAAAATAAGCGTGGGAGGGGGCCTAGGTGCCCTCCAATTTTTGGTCACTTAAAAAGGGCACTAGAACTTTTAATTTCCGTTAGAATTAGTCCTCTTACGACATTCTAGGACCACTGGTTGGATGCGATAACCCTTGGGAAAAAAACAAAACAAAAAACAAATAAACACGCATCCGTGATCTGTCTTCTGGCAAAAAATACAAAATTCCACATTTTTGTAGATAGGAGCTTGAAACTTCTACAGTAGACTTCTCTTATACGTTGAATCTGACAGTGTGATTTTCATTAAGCTTCTATGATTTTTAGGGGATGTTTTCCCCTATTTTCTAAAATAACGAAAATTTCCTCTGGCTGGTAACTTTTAATGGGTAAAGCTAAACTCGATGAAACATATATATTGAAAATCAGCATTAAATGCGATTCTTTTGATGTAACTATTGGTACCAAAATACCATTTTTTAGAGTTTCGGTTACTATTGAGCCGGGTCGCTCCTTACTACAGTTCGTTACCACGAACGGTTTGATAAGTGAGCTTATTAGAAAATCACCCATTAAGTACAAGCTTTCACTCTTTCTTGGCAATTCATATCTACAGGTCCAATTCCGTAGAATCAATCAAGATACTTCCTTTGATATCATAGCCATAAATTTACCAATGGAGTTTTATTAAAACACAGCTCTGCATACCCCTTAAAAAAGTGCTCTTAAAAGTGAAGCTAACAAAACGAGAAAACGCAACAAAAAGAAAACGAGGCAAATCACAGATACTGAAAAAGGGGGGGATGCAATTATTTCGGTCGAGATCTCTGCCCAACCGTCCTCAGTGCAAAATTAAGAATTTAAAAAAAAAATTGAAGATAAAAGTCCACAAGCTTTTGTTCTTCGGGGCCATTCTTATCATTCTTGGGATTTTTACCTTTTTTTAAATTTGAACTAAGGAGGGTTGACCAGAGGTCTCGACGTAAATGCCTGCATTTTTCTCTTTTTTTCACTAGCTGTGATTTTACTCGTTCCTTTGTAGTTGCGTTTTCCACATATTACTGGCAAAAAAGGAACTGAAATTTTCATGCGGCGTTTACCCAACCACGTGGAAATAAGCGACAATCCTAGGATAGATCTAGCCGCAAAAGATGGAATGGATCTCCTAGGCATTGTCCTCTAAGAGACAATCTTGGAAATAGATTAGCAAGAATAGCCCCGACACTAATCCCAGCAAAATATGCTCATATTTACGCCAAATCGGAAAATAGATTATCCCACAGAATGTGCGCAAATGCACTATACCTGAACCAATAAGTGTTCTATCAGAACAACATATTATCTCCCTCTAGTGAGCGTCTCACCAGCCTACACCGTGGGTTTCGCCAGAACATTGACAATATCCTTGATCACGTACTGATTACATGCAAGAGCCCCACTATCACAACTCATACTTGGCGTCAAAAATTAACACAGCCATTTTTCAAGAAATAATCTCCAGACATCAATAGTATCACTATCATCTTAAAAAAAAACAGAAAACAAATATCGATCTTCCAGACCACTTTTGACCTCTTGAAAACCCCCAACCTCTGCTGCACAAAGTTAGCTCAGAATATCACAAAGCAAAACCCACAAGACCACGATGGATTCGTTCTTGGGTCAGACATTAAGAAAAAGACACCCATATGGATTTGTTTCTTTAATTTTGGAAAATTCAGCTGCCAAAATAGAATTTTTCTAGCTGAAGTGTGGAAATTGGCCAACTTAATTATAGACAGTTCAAATGTAGAATATCACCAAGACAAATTCGGTGGTCTTATACCCGTATTTTGCATGTAGTTATGGTAAGGCATTTGACTTCTTTTTTATTTCTAAATTTGCTGCGCCAGGTACATTCACAATATCTAATTTGCCGCTAATCTTTTACATCTCTTGATCACGAGATTATAGATAACGGTTGAATCTTCTTTTGAAGGAGTTGACTGAAAAACTTTTAGAAATAACCTTTCCAGGAAGACTACTCCAAATAGAAGTGCAACGTTGCATGAAACTATTCTCCAAGTATCTGTTCTCGGTGTCTCAAACATGTAATTGGATCAAGTTGAGCCTTCGTGTCTGTCTTGTCGATTGGACAATGGGAGGTGGGGGGCGCAACACGAGAAACCTCTAGAGAAGAAGGTCGGTTAATGTACTTGTGGAAAACAACCATCGACGCCACAACAAACTTTTCACTAGCAGATTGGAGCGTCACGGAGTACGACTGACCATGCCCTATTAACCCTATTCTGGATGTTTCGAAATGGCACCAACAAAGTGTATAAAGTGTAAATAATGTTTTAGGCGTGTAATCTTACCAAAGGAAGCATTTTAGGTATAGGAAAAAGATCCTATAATTATATCTTTTTGGCCCTGATCAGCTACATAGGTAGTTTGCTACCCAGCTCGCAGAGCTAGAGCGCTGTAGATGATATCAGATACGGGCTTCTGACCCTTATGGGGGCTGTAACCACGTTTACGGGAGATATGTACAAGGTCATCGGTTTTTGCCACCAGCATTGTTAAGGGAGAATTCTTGCGCCTTGTGTAACCAACCTGGTGTACCAAGACTAGCCGTAGATAATTAATCAAGTAACTGGTTGTGCGAAGAATCTTACTCGAACAAAAAGAACAAATCTCGATCAACGTTAGTAACTCAGTAATGCAGAGAAAATCTAAATAAGAATCGTTCAGACTGGGAATTTTTATTCTTGAATCCTGTTTCTTGGAAAAGCACTTTTATTTCCATTGTGAGCTATTGACGTATCCTTTATTTCCAATAGCTATCAATTTGAAAAACTATCTCTATGAAGTCGTATAATAAAGTCTGAATATGCCTTTGCATTCGGAATTACTAGAATTTTTGACTAGCATCTTTTAACTCCAGCAAGAAGTTGTAACTAGTAGTGATGAAAAATAGTGATTTCATCTGAAACTTGATTTCAATATGAAAATTTGTATCAATGATATGATTAATTTCGTTAATTGATCCAATAACGAACTAATTAGACATTTTAATCATCGTAAAACCTGGCACTGAAACATAAAAATATTTCTCTAAATTCCCATATTAAAAATTACCAAAAAAGTTTGTATTTGACGATTTTTGGTACTCTATGGGGTAGGGGACATAAAACTTCGCTCTCGTCCTCTTAGCGTGGATGTCAATGCAAAAATTTATCGTTCCTTTAATTTTCTATTCTTTTTGCTTCAGTTTAGATGTTCTACCCAGCTATGTCTTATTCTTCAGGGTTCATTACCTTTCCTTGATATTTAGCACAGGCATTTTAATTTTTAAGCCATTCCTCGCGAGGGTTACGCAAGTCTCCTACTTTGTTCCAGAGAAAAAATGATAGAGAAAGGCTACTTTGCTCCATATCGTAGACGAATTAGCTCTGGTGAAGACTCTTAATAATGAGCTATGAATTTTAGTGAAAAGAAATAGCATACCTTAAATAAAATAAAATCACGATTTAGATTCAAATCTTTGACAAAGAGCCTTACTTTGAGGAAATCATCCAATTATCAACAGCCTAAATGTCATTATGATAGCTTAAATGATAGCTTTGATTGCATTTAGAACGCGTTATTTATTAAAGAGAATTCTTTGTTTGTCCCTGAACTGATTTATTGTACCGGATGTCGATTCAAGTTTTTTCTATGCTCCAAAAATCAGTTTTTTTCAAATTCCATTCTATAGAAACAAGCAAAAAATTTTGGACACTTCAAACCGCCTACGCACCTCTTGGAATGTTCATAATGAAGTTCCTAGTCAGATAAACCCTCTTTTAGTCAATAAACTTCTTTTCAAAAAGCGACAAATAAAAGATGTCCTTCAAACGATAAAATGAACTTCTACGCAGATTAAGAACGATCTTTATAACCAATCGGAAGGTCCTAGAAGAGGAAGGTGCTTAATTAATGCAATCCTTAGTAAGCTTCATTTTGAAAAGAAAAGAGATATTTTCTAGATGAGGGAAGAGACTATCAACAGTCCTGGAAGGTCATTACGGGGAACAAAGACAGCGTTCTAAAAAAAACAGTCACTCGAAATGGACTCGTTACAAGATTCAGTTAGGTAGGGTTTCTCAATGTTTGCTCAGTAGAGCTTCCGCGTTCCCCGAGTGACGTCTAGTCTCTGGGGCCTTTTTTTCAATTGATTAAAAAGAAAATAGATAATAGATCATGCCCACTTCACTCTTTATTTAGGTAGCGCTATTGCGCTTCCTAAATAAATATTGAAGTTTACTTCGGATATTACTTGTTTTACTTTGGTTTTTCACCGTATTATATTATACTCAGTTATATGAATTTAACTTATCAGAGTTAGTTAGATTAGGCCTAACTTAGGTCATGTGATTTGTAGTCATAAAAAAAGTTCTCATTATCAACTTTAGTTTTGCTAAAAAAGTTATGTGCGAAGTGCCTTCGTGTCCACTGATGGAATAGAGGTAGGGAGAGAGGATGAAAAAGGTTGTAAAAATGTGTATGACTAATGCAGAATCCAAGGAGGAAAGACCAAGGAGGTATAGAATCGTATGTGGAGATGATATGTTATGCTTGGGGGCTCGGTAGAAAATATTTACCCCGGCATGATTTGTAGGTTTGCAAAATATGCAAAATGATTTGATTTCAGGTTATCACTATTCAAAAAACCAGTTTATCTACTTTTCAAATGTTATGGCAGCATAAAAGCATTTTGAGACCGTACTGCAGTGTTACATACAAGGAATTAGATAAATTAATACATAGCTATACTTGAAATTGTAGGTTTACGAATGAGAACAATTTTGTCTCACAATTTGACAAGTTTCCATGTGGAATTTATCGAACATTCTGATTTGGATGGTTGTCGAATAAAACATCCTTTCAGGGTCCATTTCGTTGGCGATGCCCTATCTATTCGCGATCATGAGTATGATTCTCTGAACGAGTTTATACTGCAAATAAACAAATATATATATATATATATATATATATATATATATATATATATATATATATATATATATATATATATATATATATATATATATATATATATATATATATATATATATATATATATATATATATGTGATGTTTTGGCTAAGAATAGGCTTAAGAATAGTTCTATTTGTCTTTTTATCCATTTAAGAACCAATATATATATATATATATATATATATATATATATATATATATATATATATATATATATATATATATATATATATATATATATATATATATATATATATATATATATATATATATATATATATATATATATATATATATATATATATATATATATATATATATATATATATATATATACCTTACCGTCGTCTTTGGGTGACGGAGTAATTTAAGACAAAGTCTAATCCTAAACGTATCACTGAAACACACTGACGTTTGGAAGTAAAGTGGCACATTAAAATGAGCAATTCATTAAAACTTAGAAGCAACTGTGAACCCTTAAAACTGGTTAGAAAACAATGTTTGGCTTATCAGAAACTATATAGGAATCAAACTTGAAATAAAGATTTGAACTTCCGCAGATATGGAAAACAAAATAGTGCAATGTATGTAATTTTTCCACGTCACAGCTTTACGTCATAAACTTCAATACGAACGGTATTCTTGTTGCTGGTAATTGTGTTTTTTTTATTATTATTATTGTTTATTGTTTTTTTTTTGTGAAAAAAAAATCCCTCAGGATTTGACTATTGTACTTTTAATACCCTCACTACATCCATCATCTTTACTAATAACACTACCCAGGCAAATGAAGCTATCCACTGGATCGATCTTGTCGTTACCCAAAATCACCCGTTTCCTTCCTCTATGCTCAGTCTAAGCGACTCTTCTTAACATTAACTTTCAAATTATTTTCGAACCACGAAATCTCAGAACCTCCAAAGAATTGTTTCATTTTGCTAACATTGTCATGTAGGACACTCATGTCATCAGCATAATCCAAGTCTAGGAGAGTTTTACTTTCCCATCTAATTCCATGCTCTTCCATGGCCTTTGCTGTGCTCCTTATGATGAAGTCTGTCAAAATGATCTATATAAATTAGGATGGAACGTAACCATGCTTAACTCTTGATTCAATACGAAACCAGCTACTAACCCCATTTCCTACCTTAACCACAGCAATGCTGTTCTAGTATACAGCACTAATCACTTTAATGTCTTTATCTGGTATACCATACAAGGATACGACCTTTGCAAAAGCTTTGCTATCGGCTGAATCAAACGCTTGCTCATAATCTGTCAAGCTAGGGGCTTAAGGGGTCTGATGACTCAGGTACCCTTAAATAGAAAGTAAGTAGCCTCTCGCTTGTCAAGGCCATTCCCTAAGGCACTCTTGAGGATCAATGAAACCTATCAAGGCCATCGTCTAAGGCATTCTTGAGGATCAATGAACTCTGTCAAGGCCATCCCCTAAGCCACTCTTGAGGATCAATGAACTCTATCAAGGCTATTCCCTAAGGCACTCTTAAGGATCTATGAACTCTGAACAAACCCGGACAAGGCGATTCTAACTGCGTACTTGAAGACCAATGATATCTGAACAGACCCGGTAGAGACGATTTCCTAAGGCGGTCTTAAGGAACAATGAACTCTGAACAAACCCGGTCAAGACGGTTTTCCTTTCTTAATACTACTGTGAAAGAAGATTTGCGTTATAATCTAAGATGTTTACTAGGCATCTGTCCATGATTTCAAAATATTTGACTGGAATAGGATTAGAACGGGGGACTCCTAAGAATGAAGTAATGACGTGCTAGTCAAATGAACTAGCAAGTCAATGCTAATAAATTGTTTGTAGAAATATATTGACAAAAAATCACCTTACGAATTAACAATTAAATGAAATGAGTAGAATCTTATTAATACTTCCGACCACACCCATTAAAATTTATGAATTATTTATCTTGGAATCAAACAGTTCGTGGTAACGAGCTGTAAGTAAGGAGCGATCCGGCTCAGTAGTTACCGAAACTCTAAAAATGGAAATTTGATACCAATTGATATATCGAAAGAAGTGGATTTTTATGCTGATTTCAAATAAATAAGTCTTATTAAGTTTAGTATTATCCATCAAAGGTTACGAACCTGAGAAAATTTGCCTTATTTTTGAAAAAAAGGGGAAACACTCCTTAAAAGCCATAGAATCTCAGTGAAAGCCACACCATCATATACAGCGCACCAGAAATCTCTACTATAGAGGTTTCAAGCTCTTATCTGCAAAAAGGTGGAATTTTTTGTTTTTTGCTAGAAGAAAGTTCACGGATGTGTGTTTATTTGTTTTTTCCCAGGTGTGATCGTATTGACCCAGTGGTCCTAGAATATCAGAAGGCTCAATCAACCGTAAATTAAAATTTCTAGTCCATTTTAAGAAAACAAAAAGATTGGAGGGCAACTGGACCCACACACACACTCCATTTTTCCCGAAAATTATCAGATCAGAATTTTGAGATAGCCATTTTTTTCAGTATAGTTGAAAGATCAAATAATGTCTTTAGGTGTAAAATAATCCCCAGAATATGTAGGCATAGGCCTGTAGGTTACGATATTTGCCAATTTTTTATGTATAGTATTTATTGTCACATTTTCTTTGGGGGGGGATGTGCTTGGGGTGGATTTCCACGGGTAGAATGTTCCTTGGGGAGAGCAATTTCTGGAAGGGGGGTAAATATTCCAGGAGATATGTTACACGGGGTTATTTGACAGAATTACTATACGAAATTCTTTTTAACTGCCTTATATTCTCTTCGCCAACTTTTTCACGTGGAGATGTTCCAGGGGATTATCCAGAGGTGTTTTTCCACGTTTAGTTTTCTGGGAAATAATTTCCACGGAAAGGAGCATTTTTGGAGTGTTCGAGAAACGGATTAGAGATTAAAGTCTTATTCAAATGAAAAAATGTTAAGGAGAATTTTTCTGGCTTAATCGCCCACAAGCAATCTTGCGCTCTAGTGGGGCTGAGAAAGCAACTGAGAGGAATTCTTAGCGAGGGTGGAACTGTCGGGAGGGAATTTGAAGAGAGGGGGGTGCACTTTAAGTTGGATGAAATTTCCACGGAGGCATTTTCCGTGAGCGGGAGAGGTATATTTCATAGAGGGATAGCCACATTTAACAGCATTATTTGAAAAACGAACAGAAACTATCCCATATATCGAGGGTTGCCCCCTCCTAAATACCTTACTCTTTACTTTAAAAATTGACTCTTTACTAAAATTGAAACACGTGGGCCGTTAGCGTAAAGAGCAATGTATTGAGGAGGGGACAACCCCTCTTATATACGAAATAAATCTACCAAAATTAATATGCAAAATAGGCTTGTTCGGCCACTTGAGTTTCAAGTGTGCACCTAGACAAGTGGCATTGTTACTTGTGTTGCTTATCAAACCTTCATTAGTTGAAAAACGTTCTTGTTTCGAAAAGTAGAGTTGTGACAAAGAACAAAACTTTAGTGTAAAGAGCGAGGCACTGAGGAGGGGACAGCGCCTTTCATATACGGAATAATTTATGTTCCTTTTAAGTTTTAATGTCACTCCTGAGTCAGCTCGAGAACGTCACTCGTTTGGTACTTTCAAAAGAATCTTTTTAGTGTCTTGATGACTTGTGTTTATTAGGGGTTTTTTTTTCTTTTTTTTCTGGGACGGGTGACTCTTACCTAGGTTAGAATTTTTGTTGTGAGGGGTGTTCGAATTGTGCTAAGCATTTCTTTAGGCTTGGTTTCAAAAATGTAATTGGAAATATCTTTAATTCCTGGGATAGTTTTCTGTCTTTTTTGGTTTTTGTTTTTTTTTGGGGGGATTTATTCTTTATTCTCTTTTTTTGGTCTCATAAAGTATGAGTGTCTGAAACATTGTATTTTTTTTTTATTCTTTTATTTTATTTTTTTTTTTCGTCGTGTTGAGTCTCTAAAAGGTGTATATGTATTGTGTCGAAAATTTATTTTTTAATTAATTTGCTTCATTTTTGTTTCTCCCCTGTTTTTTTCCTGGCCATAGGGCCTTGCGGAGGAGTCTATGTTGAAGTGTTTTTGTTCTGAATTTATTGGCTGAATATATTGATTTATTGATCGAGTTTCTTCTTTTCAAAGAAAACGAGGAAACATTTAAAAGAAAATTTTAGTATGTTTTTCCTATTGTATGCTGCGTTTTTTTTGACAGTCAAAAAATGAAATGTGTAAAACTTGGCCTTTTTTAAATTGATATCAGTGTGTTATGAAACCAAAACTGAAAATGCATGTCTAGATTGTTTTAAGCAGCTTTCACAGTCACCTCTAAAAAGCAAGAAAAGCTTACTATTGGAGAAAAAATATTAAAACAATACCTATAAGCCAAGCACAAGCAACTTAAGAAGAAACAATATAGCATGCCTTGAAAATTAAAAAAAATGACAACAATCTATTTCTGAAGTTTGAAAAAATTTGTTACAGTCATCAATGACTCTACGTGTTAACAACTAAAATTTATAATTGCGCTTTTCAACGAGAACTAGAATATCGTTTGCTAGAATTATTGGTAAAAAAAACTTTGTGAGCTGATGTTTTTCAAGCATTTCATATTTTTTAAATTGATTCCACCAAATATTTGAATGTAGAGCAGTACTTAAAGCATCTGGCCAATGAGGGATCTAAAAATAGTTGCTGGAAAAATCAAAATTCTCTTTTTATTAGTAACTTTTTCGGAGGATTTCATTTGTCAAAATATTTAATAGAATAACATTAGTCGACCATTTCTGTTATTTTTATGTTCTGAAAAAGGGGTAGACACAAAGATTATGGTAAACTGATAAGAGAAGAAACTCAAATTCGTTCCTGAGACAAATTATGACTGTGGAATACATTTTTGTCTTTGATTTTATCGGGCCAAGGATAAGACACCCAATTGCACCAAAAGGGCAAAGATACGTATATTTGTCATATTACGAATATTCTCCGAAAGGCCATAAATCGCCACATAAGTATTCCTTTTCTTTTACTAGCTTATGTTCTCCATAGTAACATAGTTGCTAATTGTTTGACACCCTGGAAAATATACGGAAACTATTGGGAAAATCTTTGGAATCATGAAATGTTTCTAAGAGAAGGGAGGGGGCTGTACGTGCCTTAGAACCCTTTTATATTTCAATATGAATAATACCAATAATATTCATCTACATATTTATGTACATATAACCACCTGTATTTACGTTTCAAGATCATTTTTTTTGTCCATTTTGCGCTCCACTTTTCTTTACAAAACTCTAAAAAACTGGAAAAGACGCTAGATTAGACGGTGCGGTATTGTATGCACCCATTAAAACAGATGAAAAAAAATGGAGCCTAAATCAAGCTTTTTGGCTACATATGATTTTATTTCGGCCTTTCGACACGACATCTGAGGATGGGGAGAGCAGGAATGCAAATACCTAATTATATAAAAAAAAACATTATTTAATTATCTTTGACAAGTAATTGGCCCTGTTTGGCACCCTGTATTATGATCTTTCGAGTGACGTAGCTTAATATATGCGTGTTAGTAGTCTATAGCTTATTATATACGTAATAGCTTAAAATATGCTCTTTACAAGAAACTGGTTAAAACTACGACATGAAAAAAAAACCTCGGTTTAATTTTTTTTTTTTTTTTTAGTTTTAGTTCATTTTTTCACATGCTTCGGGACATAGAGTTAAGGGTGCAAAACAAAACACAAAATAAATGTGCCACCTACTCTTCTTCATCGTGTAGCCTGAGGGGGGGCCAGTTTTATAGCTTGGGTAAACATACCCTGCTTGTGGTGGAGGCGGAGGAACATCTAGTTGAGGCCTCTCAGCGACTACTGGTGGTGGAATTGAAACATTGCAAGATAAACGAGCAAAATCAGCTAGAGGTACATCCTCCTGTGTTTTAGGAGATACTGAGTCAGTGCAGGGCGTCGTCGAACCATTCTGCAAAATGTAAAAATTTAATATGGAATTTTTTTTTCAATTCTTCGGAACTAGGGTATCCAAAGATTTGACATAAAGTGGCTGCTTGGGATGTTCATGACAACTATAATCATGTTAGCTTAATAAAGCAAAGAACCCCGAGCATTGAAGAAAGCAGGAGAGGATATGCTATATATTCTTATATAAATCGTTTATGGGTAATTTTATTCATAAATATTAGTAATGAGGAGGCAACCTACTTCTTATGAAGTAGGTTGCATTTCTTACTGTTCAATAGGATGGATGTCAGCCTTTCCTTCACTGTTAGAACCACTTTCTAAGGTATAAAATAAAGCTTGAAACCTGATTAAGGAAATCAATAGTGCAGGAGTTATCTCATAACTTGATCTCACATCACTGTATATTCTTTCTTGTGCATGTTTTTCTCAGCTTCGGGATGACCTCCCCATCCCCTAAGTGTTCCGCCATCTTTTACCTCTGATCAGAATAATTATAATCTTCGCAATACCAAAAATCATATTCAGGTTCCTTTTACTCCTTGTGTAAGGTCAGATTTTAATCTTTTAATTGCGAGTCGTGTGGAATAAGTTGCCAGAATCAGCTCGAAGGTGCCATTTATTCGGTTTGTTCAAAAAAATGTTAAAATTCTATGGCTTCTTAGAAGTTATTTTATCTATTTATTTATTTATATCTATATATATAAAAATGTAGTGTCCGTCTGTCCGTTACACTATCTTTATCGTTACACTGTCTGTCTGTCACTAAGTATGACGTCAATATATAAAAAAAACTAAATAAAAAAACTTAAAAGAATTAAAAAGAAACTAAAAAAATAAAAAAAAACTAAAAAAAAAACTAAAGAAAGTGCTGACAGCTTCTTCCCCGGTCCTGTACATAGTTCTGCACCCGTGCTTGTGTTCATACCCTTGGTGCAAGCCCCTTGACGGATATACAATCCCTACTCTCCTGTTGGACAGGACAGATTATTATAATTTAAATGGAAACCCCACAAACTGAGAGATTACTATTTGAACAAGGCACAGGGCAAGTCATAACTCTTTCATAATATTGATCTTCAATCAAACCACTCCTAAAGTTGTCTTAAAAAGAGACATTCCCAACTCAGAATGTCTTCTAAAGAACAAGAGAAAACCGAGTAATTTGGGAAAGTTATACTTTCAAAAGAAGTTGCTAACCAGCAAACATACTATTGTCGACAATAAATATAATTATGAGGATGAAAGAATTGAATTGATTAATAAGTATAAATGTATTCACCGAATCATGAAATTGGACAATGCCTCAAAAGCCAATCAAAGCATTGCGTGTATTCAACCAGACATTGACTTCTTTTATGGAAGATGCAATGATTTATAGTATAGTAATTAATTATGAATGCTTGCTTGCGCTTTCTTGTATGTTGCTGCATGTGCTATGCTTGCCTTTACATATTGCTTTTCTTTTGTAGGAGCCTTGGTTAAATATATTGCTTATCTTGATCATTACATGGTATCAGAAGCGGGATCTTGGCATTGAAATCTATTAGCATCACATTGGAAGTCCAGCAGCCATCCTTCAATTTTGGTTCCATATCCTTTGCAGATGAGTGGAACCGATTTGAACAGCATGCTCGGCTGATGCTTATTGAACCACTGGCAGATAAGACTGGAAAATCCCAGTGCGCATACCTCCTTATCTGGGTGGGAAAAAAGGCAGGGAGATCTTCAACACATTCGAATTGGAACAGACTGAAGCCAATAAAGTTGAGCCCCTTCTTAAATATTTTAAAATTATGCAAGCCCAAAGAAAAACACGGTGTTTGCAAGATACGTGTTCCAGAAGATGGACCAGTTAGAAAGCGAAAGTATTGAAAGATACATTACGGAATTAAAAACATTAGCCAAACCATGTCTTTACAAAGAACAAGATCAAATGATACGGGACTGCATTGTGTGCGGAATCAGAAATCAAGCCATTCGACAGAAGCTGTTGGCAGAAGGGGACTCATTAACCTTAGAGAGTGCAGTGTCCAGATGTAGAACCCACGAAACGACCCAGGCTCAGTTGAAATCATTTTGTCATAGTAAAGCAACGCTCATTAAGTAAGAAGTAGATGCTATCACACGGGGTACCATCTGGAACAGTAGCCGAACTCCGAAATCTTCTATAAATAACCCCAAGAGTAGAGAATACTATTTTTGTGACGGCCCATATTCAGCAAATCATTCAAGCCCAGCAAAAGGAAAAATCTACCTCATTGCAAAAACCAAATCACTTTGCGAAAGTCTGTCGTAGTAACAAGAATGTAAGTACCATTTCATCAAGAAACAGACTCAGTTGAAGCAGGAATGGATGATGAAGATACAGTCTTCTTACATGCCATCGAGAGAGATAGTGGCAATGATGAAGCCCTTGTTCCATTAAAGTTGAAAAACCAACTGTTAGTCAGCTTTAAAATTGACACAGGAGCCCAAGCCAATGTCATTCCCAAGAACGTCTTCATCAAGCTTGACCCAAAGCCGAATCTCTTGCCAACAAACCAACGATTGACCAGCTACTGTGGAGCCCGAATCCCTGTCATTGCCACTTGCGACCTTGTCTGCAGCCACAAACAGCATCCTAAAGGGTCTCAGAAATTCTATGTGGTTGATTCAGCTTCTACTCCTATTGAGGAGGACCGATCCAGCATAGACTTAAATCTCATTAAACTGGTACTAAATATTAACTCTGAACAAACTAGCATAGTTGATGAATTCAAAAGCGTCTTTGAAGGTATTGGAAGACTTGAGGGCAAATGCAATATCCATCTAAAAGTTGGCTCTGTACCTACTGTCCAGTCAGCTAAAAGGGTACGAGAGTCATTGAAGGACAAACTTCAGAAAGAGCTTTCCAGAATGGAAAAAGATGGAATCATAAAAAAGGTCACAGAACCAACTGAATGGGTCAACTCTATGGTCATGATTGAAAAGAAAAATGGATTCATTAGATTATGCATAGATCCAGTAGTCCTCTACAAATGCATAAAGCGCCCATACTACCCCATACCTACTCTAGAAGATGTGACAGCCAAGCTGCATGGCGCAACCATTTTCAGCAAAATGGATGCCAGGTCGGGTTATTTGTCATTAGTCCTCTCCAAAACTGAATCTGAGATGGCAACATTCAGCACAATATACGGGCGATATCGTTTCCTGAGAATACCCTTTGGTCTATTTTCAGCGCAAGATGAATTCCAGCGTCGTATGGAAGAAGCCTTTGAAGGGCTGGAAGGCGTAGCCATCATTATTGACGATATTCTTGTGTATGGATCAAATCAAGAAGAACATGACAGAAGATTGTAAGCAGTCATGGAAAGAGCGCAAAAGAAAGGCGTGAAATTCAACAAAGACAAATGCAGTTTCAATGCCAGCAGTGTATGCTATTTTTTCCATATAATTGGTAAAGATGTCATGAAGCCAGACTCAGAAAAACTAAGAGCAATCAACGAAATGCCGGGACCTCAGTGTTGTGAAGAGCTACTTACGCTCCTGGGAATGCTGAATTACCTAGCGAAATATATACCAGACCTTTCTAACAGAAAAAAAAGCCTTCTTGACATACTCAAATGCAAGCCATTCTCTTGGAGCCTAGAAAATGACAACACTCTGACAGAACTTAAAGATTCTATCGTAACAAGCGTCTCCTTCTTCAACTACAAAAGCCTAAATGTGGAATTGAGGGTTGATGCTTCCAGTCATGGCTTGGGAGCACATCTCTGTTCTGATGGAGAGGTTGTGGCCTATGCATCGCGCGCACTCAGCAAAACTGAGCAGAAGTATTCTCAACTTGAAAAGGAGTTATATGTCATACTATATGGATTCAAGCACTTCCATCACTACTTGTATGGAAGGTGCGTGAATGTAATCACTGACCACCGCCCTATTGAAACGATTATTTCAAACCCTATCCATTCCGACCAGGTTTAGAAATACCAGTTGCCGATGCTCTCTCCCGTCTGCATCTCTCAGACATCGACAAGAAACTGGAGACAGAGATAGATGTTTATGTACATCAGATTTATAGACACTTACCTACAAGCGATCAGAAAATTGAACGAATTCAGGAAGAAACTGCCAAAGACAGTCAACGAGTGTCCTGTTGAAAACCATCCACGAAGGTTGGCCAAAGTGCAAAAAGACATGCCATTCAGAGGCACGTCTGTTCTGGAACATCCAACATGAACTGTCAACTAATGAAGGAATCATATTTAAAGGCGAGAGACTGGTAATACCAAAGGCATTGCGGCCAGACATCTTGAAGCAGCTCCATGCTGCACATCTTGGAGCAGGAAAAACAAAACAACGAGCTAGAATACTAGTCTACTGGCCAGGCCTAAATGCAGACATTGGGGAATATGTCCGGAGTTGTCAAACTTGTTCCAGAAATATGATATCAAACCAAAAGGAGCCAATGATCAATCACGCAATACCGGCTCTTCCATGGCATCTAACCTACTCACACTAAACAGTAATGACTATCTTGTGACAGTTGATCATTAGAGTTGTTTTTTTGAAGTGGACAAGCTCAGCTCCACTACCTCAAGTACCATCATCTATAAACTCAAAACCCACTTTGCCAGGTATGGCATTCCATATATGCTCATCTCTGACAATGGCACTCAGTATTCCTCCGCAGAATTCCAAGAGTTTGCAAAGACATGGGGATTCACTCACAAAAAATCAAGCCCAATATATCCCCAGCCCAATGGTCTTGTGGAAAGAACAGTCAGAACAGCAAAGAATCTCATGACTAAGGCGTCATAAAATAATGAAGACCTATATTTAGGTCTGCTCGACCACAGAAGCACTCCTGTGGATGGGTTAGCCTCGCCATCTTAACTTTTAATGAGTCGTCAACTGAGGTCCCTCCTACCATGTACCTCTGGCCATTTAAAAAAGAAAGTGGTTAGCACACGTAAGCTCATGGAGAAACGTATGCTTCTTTAAAAACAACAGAAGGATCACCCTCAGAGTGCACATTAGAGAAGCAAGCCTAGCGCCTTCTCGATATTTATAGTGTGACTGATACCTCTCTGTGTGACGAGTAAGGGTAATCAAGAATTAGAGTGTCATAGTTATGTGTAAGAGTACACAGTAGAGAAGTGAGTGCAGTGCCTTCTCCTGCTATGTACTAATTCAATGATACCTTGTTATGTGATGGTATGGTGCAGTATTGGCAAATCCAGGAATCATGTTGTTTTGATGAAAAGAAGGAAGACGTAATGATTTATAGTATAGTAATTAATTATGGATACTTGCTTGCGCTTTCTTGTATATTGCTGCATGTGCTATGCTTGCCTTTACATATTGCTTTTCTTTTGTAGGTGACTGGGTTAAATAAATTGCTTATCTTTATCATTACAGAAGAAAAACTGTCATAGGTGTCTCGCAAAACTAGCAGGGAAGAGCGCATACTATGGCTTAAAATTATTCCATTTCATTTTCAAATTGCCCGTCTCTTTTGCCCTTGACGTTGTTTCTATTGAAACCATGAGAGAGTAATGTGAACCACCAACCTTTTCCTTTAAGAGACATTCTTTGACATGTATTTGCAAGAACTAACCCTCTACCTCTCAACTAACAATTGACCCTCTATTAACCCTCTCAACTAATGCTCCTTTACAGGTCGAATTGGAAACAGGCCACAGAATATGTACAAATGCACTTTCATTCGTAACATACCATCTCCCACTGGAGAAGCTCTCACCGTGAGTCTTAATGGCTAACAATAATCGTCAAACTGTCTCAACTAATTCTTTACAATATAATGTTGGCATATTACCTTAATGCTATATATTGAAAGAAAATTGGAGAAGAAATTAGAGTCGAGCATTTGGACAAGTTGGATTAAAATTCGTTTCAAAATTAAAACAGGTATAATGAAAACTCTGGAATTCTAATAGATTAGGAAATTCTGCTGAAATCTACAAAGTGAAGCGCATCTTCTCTGCATAATTTTCATTCGGTAATTAGAAAGAAAGCCACCCAAGTTCTGAAAAAAAATGTTTTATTTACTTGAGCAAAATTTTCCATTTAATCAATGATGGTGTTATGTTACTTTATTGCGATTTGGTACTGGAATTATCTGTGAATTAAATATACATTAAATAATCAAATAATAGATTGTTTGCATGATTTTGTTTTTATTAGCATAATTGAAAATGGAAACATAATTGAAGATGGTAAAATATTTGTTGCCCTATTGTGATTAGGTATTGCAATTATCTGTGAATTAAATATGCATTAAGCAATCACAAAATAAGTTGTGTGCATAATTCTTTTTTTATTATAGTAAAAAATTTCGCTTTATGGATTGTAGTAAGAAATTTTTGGAAGAGTTTTGGAAATCAATCCAAGCTAAATGATATTTGATCTGTCAATTCAGCTCAATTTTTCTAAGAAAAAATAATAAAAAAGAAAAAAAGATAGGAATAAAATATATGACCAAGGATTAGCGATGAAGCTCCTAGCAGCCACTGCTGCTAAAATAAACAAATAATTCCAGCATAAAACGAAAAACCGAACAAAAATAGGGGTAAAGTCAGAGGTTATTCAAGCATTCAAGGTTCAAGGTTCAAGGTTCTTTTATTATAACCAATATATACAAAATATTAGGTAACTCAAGGCTGAGAGTATAGCTCGAATGCAATTGAGCTACCTTTAAGAAACACTAAATATGCACAAAATTAAAAATAAAAACTTCTCTTTACCAAACTTGACAGAAATAAATAAAAAACAAATCCCGTGCCGTACGATACCACTTCCATCCTCCGCGCACCATCCTGAGACACAATTAAATTTACAACTTAAAACCAAGTGAGTCATAAGACAGCTGGAGGCCTCATGGGCGAACCCCAGAGACCAACCAAATACTAAAAAAAAAAAAAAAAAAAATATATAAACATCCCTAAAAAAAAAAAAAAAAAATAAAATAAAAAATCACATTATTTAGATTTATAACTTCCAATCAGCACTCTTTTCAACTTCCGTCTTATAGCATCTATGCTTATATTAAAATCAATCTCATTTTTCAAACTTTCTCAATGTAGAGGAATCAAATACCTCAGGCAAAAACGCGACCTCTCTGTAACTACCTTAGGAGTCCGCAGATTATATTTACCACGGGTTTCAACTTGTGAAGATGAAGGAGAAGAAATAAGACCCATCGATGCAAAATATCTGGGGAGCTTTTCTCGTTCAAGCTTAATCTTAAACATAACACTTAAAAATTGGATACTTTGCCGAACAGGAAGAATATTATGAAGTGAAAAAAGGGTCTCTGTTGTGGATTTTAAGGGAAACTTTGATGGCGATGGCAGAAAAGGTTTAAGTATACGAACTGCTTTATTTTGTATAATCTGTAGAGGGGTAACATTACTTTTAAAAGTGTTCAAAAAAATAATAGATGCATAATCAAAATGGGATTGCACAAGGGAAAAGTAAATGGATTTAAGAGCGCAATATGGAAGAAGGTTTTTCAGTCTGCACATTATACCAACTCCACTGGCAGACTTTGCTCTAACCTGATTAATTTGCTCTTTCCATGACAAATTCTCATCAAACACAACTCCTAAACATCTTATCAATACAACCCTTTCAATAACCGACTTTGTCCGACTTTGACATAACAATCTGCATCTATACAACCGGAAATACATAAACACAAATATACAAAAATAATATCAATTGATAGTTAAAGAGTTTTATTAACTGCTAGGATTGCAAGCAGATGCGTTTAGTATCTATCCACTGAGATGTTTGAAAAGACGTTATGTAGCAAGATATAACTTTTAAAGGAGGGAAAAAAGGGAAAGCATTCCATTTTTCTAACCATTTATTCGGGGGTTCCTTTTAATCAGGTGTTTGAAAAAGAATGATTTTTACTTTTCGTGACAAGACCAATGACATTTTGACATTTAAAGTTGTTTTTTTTTTTAAATATGTTTACGAGTGAGGAGAGAAGAAATGACGGATTGTGGAATAATTAGGGATATCTAATCATCTCAAGAACAAAATGAGAGTCCTCAAGATGAGATTCTTGTTGACGGTTTGGGCCATTCGATTTGTTTTGTTTTGTTTAAGAGGGTAAATTAAGGTATAAATCTTGGTTTCTCAATGAAAGTCATATAATGCCGTTTGAATTACTGCATCCACTATAATGAAAAATATATTTTTTATCTAACTTTTGCAGAACAAATTATTTAGTTGAGCGCCTTTCAGTAGAGCTATCACTTAAAAATAGCAAATCAATACTATACATTGCTAAAAATAAATCAGGCGAATTAAGTTTTTATTAAAATAGATTTTTTTTGTGAAAGTTTTGTTAAAATAGCTTATTAAACTAAAAGCTTTGTTTTAGTTCAACTTTATATACATGCCCCAACAGCAAAAAAAATTCACATTATAGTTATCATCGTCGTTATTATTACCGACACCATTGTCATTATCCTTGCTAGCGTTATCATTGTCGTTACCATATCTATCATCTATAAAGCATTTTTTCTCGTTATATTCAAGGATACATTTAGATACCAGAGTTTTTTCAGTCCATTGGTTTCCACATACTGTAACCAGAACAAAAAAAACTTTTTCTTGTGACAGTTTTATAGCGATCGATCGATACCGAAAGGATAGAAGGAAGATAGGAAATAAAAGTTGTATTTCATATAATAATGCTTTTATCATAAATTAATTGCGATTCAGCGTGTTTCCATTTCGTTTGAAATCGGATCAGACTCCAACTTTAGTCACGGAGATTCACTAAAAAGGTCATGGAAGAATGTGTAATAGAAACTTTTGCAGGAATGGCTTCGTCAATAGATTTATCCAATAAACTTTCTGTTTTTTAAGTGATAGTATTTGTGGCATCATACTCTGAAAGTAGAACTTTGCAATGATTTTAAAATTCATTGACGTAAGTATTTTGTTTGGGACGCAGGTGGAATGAAGAGCAAGCATTTGTTTTGTTGCCTGTTTCTGGCATACGTTAACTTCAAAATTCGGGGGAGGGGAGAGGTCTCCCCTCTCGAAAACTCACTTTGGTTACTTCACTTCTGCTGAAGCATTTAAGGACTAAAATATAGTAGTATAGTTGCAGGGAGCCTGGAAGAAATGGCGCCCTGACTGGAATGTCAATGAATTTATCTATTTACCTGTAAAACGGACATATGGTATAACTTTTAAAAGCAATAGGAAACAGTTAGGGGAAATTTTCTCATTTAAACCCAGATATGGATCTATATGCATCTTTATCGAGATAGAGGATATGATGGAGGACCTCTAGCCCCTTACCACTTTCATATTCCGTATATACCATTTAAAAACACTATCAAATATGCGTGCTCTCTAGAAAATTAGCATTAGTGGCGCAAATTAATCATTGTTTTTTTTTTATTGCTAGGAATTCAATTAAGTATACCCCGCTTAGATTTGTTCTTTTGTTGGAATCCATTGCAAAAAGTAAATTTTATGACGCAACTTGATTCAACTTGCTATTTTAATTTTCTAAGAATGCTTTTTGGAGGTAGTAAGCTGGCCAAAATCTGCTCTTGACAGCTCAGAGATAAGTTTCTATCAAACCAGAAAATTTTCTTATTACTCTTTTTAAATCTGTGACAAATTACTTCCTCGAAACACTCTTTGTGGTCTTGTTTTGTTGATGATATTCTTTCCGTCTGGGACAATGGGTATGATACTCTGAAGAATTTTTTGGTGCATTTAAACACTTTTCATTCAAATATTAAGTTTACGTTGGAGGTAGAGGACTCAGGGAAGCTTCTTTTCTAGGATGTTTTATTTCTGAAAAATAATTCTATTTCTGAAAAAAAAGTTAGTGATAATAACATACTAATGATGTATAGTGATAATAACAAACTAATTATAGTAAAAATTCGGATATTTTAGCTTCACGTCTGAAAGTCTTTATCACTGTCTTTTTTGAAAGATCATAGTCATGCTTTTATATTTTCATTTCGTTTTATTTGCAAATGGAAAGGCAGTGTGATGTAGTAAACTGTCTATTTATTCTAACAATGGTTACCCGTTAAACTTACTGAGGAAATTATAGGTAGAAGATTACAAAAGGTAAAGCAAGATCATCATGGACCCCCACCCCCATTTTTTAGTCATTTCTACATGCGAATAAAGACAAAAAAAGCAATTTTGCCATATATTTGGTGATAGACTTCAAAACTTTTAAGAAACATAATCTCTCCCTCTCCTTGAAAAATGAACTAAAGGCTGGCCGTTTTTAGGTTTTATTCTGAGAAACACAAAACTATGCTTTGGAGTTCCGTTTACAGAGTCCTGTGTTAGCGTGGGATGTTCTGCATTCGCAGAACCCATCGACAGTTGGGAAAAAGACTATACGAGTAAAAGCTTGAGAGTAAAAATAATGAATTTGACTGCTTTTGTGCTTCACGCTTTTTAATTCTTCCAATTTCGGGGTTTGTTTCATTTCGATATCCACGTTACTTGTCTATTTATTCATTTCATTCTCTCTTTTCTGGTTGAAATCGTTCCCATTTTTGCTCAAAAATTTGAACTTGATTTTTTTTCTTTTTTTTTAGACTTTTTCAAATACTGCTGATGAAGAGAAGCAGCTTCTTCTCTAAGTATCCGTTTTTTTTACATTCAGTATTTTCGCTGGCCTTATAAAACCTCGTTTTCGCTTTTGTTCTCTTTTGATTTTTGTCTATCATTTGTTTATGGCTGGGTTTTTGGTTTCAGTGTTTTTTCTGTCTCTTTACAGTTTAATTCAAAGGTTAGTGTTGTTTCGGTTTTCATTTCGTGCTTTTCTTCTGTGTAGAACACTGAGGACGACTTTGTGGAGGTCCTTGCCAAAATAACTGCTTTGTCTTTTTTTCTTTTTGCTTTCTTTTCCACTAGCAGAGAATCATCCTTGTTTCTTGATTTTTTTATTATTTAAACTTTTTCTTTCGTTAATTAATAAATTTGAAGTAATCAATACTATCCAAAAAAGCGAGTATGTTTATAAATTGATACTGAAGTTCAATTTTATACATTTTTTTTGTTTATTTCTTGTATAATTAGAGCACGATTACTAACAATTAGGAAGAAAAACTGTACATACCTGAGGTGAAGATGGTCCTTGAGAAATGCCGGGGGACGATATGCTAGCACTATCTTGGTCGGCTACTGAGCTACTCCAGAATGCCTAAAAAGAGTAGTTAAATTACTTAGAAAAAATTTATAATTCTTACTTCTCATCCGTAGAACCAAAGAAATAAGGCTGGGTAATAAATTTGGTGTACGTAAACACATTGAAATTACAATCGAAATCGTACACCCTAAGTGGCACTTTTACATGTATTATCACAGAGTTAAATAGCTGGTTACCATATTAGATAATTCTAATAATAACTCTTGATTGTTCATTTAAAATTCATATTAAATAAAACTGTAAAATTTTCTGTTATAGCTTCGAAACTGCTATCCAATCGGGATTGTCAAAAGAAAATTCTGATTGGCAAGTCTTAATAGAAGTCATATTAATTCAACTTTAGTGCTGGACAGATCTAGTTCTGAATGCCAGCTCAAACTCTATGACAACTGGGCTAGATTTCATCTGATTTCAAATATTAGCATTAGCTGAATCTTGATATTAGTAATATTCCATTGTGAATGGGCTTTTTATTACACCTGTATTCCACGAATCAAACTTGGCGTGGGAGAGATTTGTCATGTCAGACAAGGGATTATGTGTTTGAAGGATTTTATCTCAAGCAGGTGTCAAATATAACAAAAAAACGTGCAAAAACTCTTTTCTTTCAAGAAACATTATCACCATCATATTATTTCATTCAGATTTTTCAATTTGTGTTAACCATTTTAATCTTTGCATTTAGATGTGCCAATAAAGTGGACTCTCCTTTACCCATTAATAGGGTATTCCTTACAAAACACAGTCCTTGTGAGTGATGCTGCTTAGACATTTTATAAAAACTGTGATTATCACTCTGATAGTTACAGCGGTCTATAGCAGTGGTTCTCAACCGATCTTGGGTCATACTCTATTATGGGTGTGAGTCATGCCCACCTCGTGATGCTTAAATTTTTTATATTCAAAATTTTGCGTGTATTCACCTGAAGGAAGCTTTAAAGGCCATAAAGACACAGTGTAAATTAAAATTACGTAACAAATGAGCAAACAACACAAAGGCAAGTGAGACCCCATCAGAAAAACGCTTAGTACACCCCTATATATCTGTCATCTAAAATCTTGATATCAGCAGTTGAGTTTTCTATCAAATATTTTAGCGAAAAAAAAATGAACTACTCTAGTATTATTGATGCTAGATTATTAATGCCCACGCAATTTATGGATCCGAAATAATTGTAGCTATCCAACTAACAGGAAAATATGGAATTTTCATATTTTTCCTGTTATTTACTCTAAGTGAGGCAAGTCATTTTTTTAAATGCCTGTCGCAATTTTATATATCGAGCTATCCAGTAAAGTTGCTCAACCATTGATTTTCTAACCTCCATGTCTCATCCATCCAATGTCAGGTTTGTATTCTTCTGCAAGTTGTTCAACGGAGCTTATGATTACAACATTACCTTGTTACTTATGGCATTTCTAAACTATACATTTTTCAAACCGCATAAAACATCGATTTTGTCATTGTATTGCTTAAAATATAAGACTAGTGACTTGCCGAGGAGAGTATTGATGCTTTCAAACGTCAAATAAAGCTAGAGCCGTTCAAAGGGGGAGGGGTGGTTCGGAGTTTACCCACTTCGATCAAATTTTTCACTTTGACTCGGATTTTTTCGCTTATATTTGAGTCGTAAGGGGGCACTGTAATTAATTTTTCCCCAGCACCACCAACTCTAGGAACAGCTCTGAGTAAATCCATTCAAAATACCTTAAGTGCCCTACGAGGCTAGTCGCGCCAAGAAATGGCTTTGCGTTGCGATGTTTTTATGCCCTCTGAGTCACTGTTATATAAAATATTTTAATTGACTTACAAAATGAAAAAGAAATTGGGAAATATTTTACGTTAATTTAAATTCTCAATAAAAAGAAAAAATCAGTCTTCGAATAAAAAAGGACAATATAAAGGATTGTCAAAAAGACAAATCCGTACGTAAAAGCTATTGCGAGGATTAACAATTAAGATTTGATCAGTAGTAGGTTGTAGTGATAATTGACTAATTAGGGTTTCTTTTTACAAGAATAATTCTAAAGCTTAAAATTCCATTAGAGAAAATTCTACTTGTAAGGCTTTTAAAGCAATACAGGTTTAATTTTCTATTTGTTAAGCTTACATTTTGCAACTTCAGAAAATTGCCACAGTAAGCATAGAGATTATGGTTAATTAAGTCTGCGATCTAGGGCTATATGTAAAAGGGTACTTGCTAATGTGAAAAGGTCTCCACAGCTTAAGCAATTTAACATACCGCGTACTTTTTACATGCCAAGGCAAAAGATCCTTAAATAGTTTCTACTGAAGAATTGTGAAGTGAATGAGAAATGATTGGGAAAATGCCGTACATTTCTTGAAGAAGTGACAGTGAATGCAAAGCTATTTTTTTTGTTTTTGTACTACGAACGTCGACGAGCGCTAACAAAAAGAAACGAATATAATATACCGCCTCCAACGGTGACACAGCTAGGATTTCATATCGGCCCAATACCACTCATTTCAGAGATCCGCAGGATAACGTGATTAGAATTAAAATTAACGGACAAAATGAAGATGGAATAACAGAAAAGATGGACTTAGGTCGAATTGGTGGGGTGTTTGAATAAATTCACAATGCTAATATAGTAGCTAACCAGAGGGGTTGGGTTCTTAAGTAGAAGGGCTATGAGCCTTCCTTTTGATTTAAAGATAAATTATGAAAAAGATTCACTCTTCAATTCTATAATTGTCTGACAGGTATTTTGTCTGACAGGTATACCTGTCAGACAATTATAGAATTGAAGAGTGAATCTTTTTCATAATTTATCTTTAAATCAAAAGGAAGGCTCATAGCCCTTCTACTTAAGAACCAAAACCCTCTGGTTAGCTACTATATTAGCATTGTGAATTTATTCAAACACCCCACCAATTCGACCTAAGTCCATCTTTTCTGTTATTCCATCTTCATTTTGTCCGTTAATTTTAATTCTAATCACGTTATCCTGCGGATGATCATTCACTTCATTCTTTTGACTGATAGATTTTTGTTGTTGACTGTTGTGGGAGCGACAGTCCCCCTCAGACGCAACGTAAATTCCATTTCTTTCAAGCTTTAAGGACTTTATTTATTTTCACTTTGAAAGAAAAAATTTTCCTTTTATTTATGGGCACATAGATCCGTAAGATGAGATGTCCGTCGTATTTGTTTTACTATTGTTTAAAGCACATAAAACGATAGTTATCTGATGCAAAGATATGGTAGTTAAGAGAAGGGGGGCGGCTCATTCAATCATAAACTAAAACTGATCACAGCTTTTTTACTAAAAGAAAAATTTGACTCTTTGAACATGTTGTGTGTCTTTTTTAATAAATTACGTTTGATTTCATTTGTTAACAGAGAAGGGAAACAAACAAACACTTCTTTTTAGAACTACGAATAATCTCAATTTTTTTCAAAAATTTCTGTCGCACTGCTGATCAGTTTAGTCGAGCTTTTAGTCCTAAATATGAATGAAAAACAGTGTTTTTATTAGAATTTCAGTCTTCACAATATAACAATGACAATAAAATTACTTTTTTTGCCATATAATTTCAAAAGCCCAATTTTCAGAGAAAAAAAAACGCAACTTTAATGTGAATTTACTATGAAAATAATTAGACCTATCATATTTTTGATCATGACAGAATGAAAAGGACGGATTTACACGATTTTACTTTTTACCTGACTCATAACCATAGAAAATCTGAATGATGTATGTTGACTTCGAGTGCCTGATTTATTCATTGACTGGGGATCTGGCAGTAATACTGGTCCACTCACCTGAGATGATGCAGAGCCTCTTCTGCCATAACTTTCATCTTCTTCCATAGTCTTTTCATCTTCTTCTGCAATGTCTTCCTGTGCCATGGGAGTAGGATACATGAGAGCATAGTAGTATACCTGTTCGCCTGGTGGCTTATCATACCACTGCATAGGCTGAAGCATCACCGTAGGAAGGACGGGGTACTGCGACCCATAAGGAACGCAGGGAACAATATTACCATAAACATCGTAGGAAACTGGAAAAACAGAAAATCAAAGATTTGATATGAGATTTAGGTTACAAATACCGTTACAGATGTGGATGGGATATATAGACAGTTTTTATGACAGATAATTTTATGCTCTCAAACTGAAAAAAAAACTCCCGATATAGTCGTTAGGATGGCATTAACTCAGGAATCGGCACGCATGACTTCAAGATAAATCTGTTTTTATTAAAGAAAACTTTTCGACTGAAGACCAGCTAATTGCTTTGTGTGATATAGCTATTCGACAGCAAAGTTTATAAAACCCTAGTTCAGACCATCAAATTTGTTTACCTGAGTCCAAATAACTGACAGGATCGTATCCAGGAGCAGGAGGGAGACCAAGACGATTTCAGATATGTTTTTTGATAATATGTGATTAAAGCCCGTTGTATGCTATTGCTCCGGAAACGTCGTTTACATCCCTCCAAAAGATCCAAAATAGGACTAATAAGACAGGTTTGATCTTCCCCATGACTCTCTCCAGTCTGTTAGTGAGAGGTTTGGTTTAGCGTCTATGGCTGTTTTCTACAAGCACTAAAATTCACCTCCTTCTCTAGATTTCTTGTATTGCACCCCCGGTTGTCCGACCGACAAGACAAACACGAAAGCACACGGCTCGGTCCAACTATCTTGAGGTTGGCCAGCCGAGAACAGAGCACTTGAAGAACAGCTTTATTGGACGTTGCACTTCGGTCTGGAATGATATTCCTGGGGAAGTTATCCCTACACGTTTCTCTATTGAATCTTTCAAACGAAGATTCAGCACTCATCTGAAACCTCGATAAAAGACTAGCTGAAAATTAGACGTTAAGTAATACCTGGCGTCACGAATTTAGGAATAAAAAAGAGTAATTTCGATAAATTAAAAGCCCCGGAATTCCTGAACAAACGTAAAAATAAAATCCTTCCTGTTAATACTTACAAAGAATTTGAGACAGGAACTAAAAAATTATGTTTCCACTGTTTTTGTGAAACCACGTGGTTTCCCTGGCATCCTCTCTAAACAGCGTGTTTTGTTAGCAATTAAAAGCTCCGGAATTCAGGTAAGAAATGGGAATATCTAATTCGAGAACAAATTAAGGAGGCCGAAGAGAATGAAATATTTGTGACATTATTATTTATTGTTATAAAATATACTATTCAGAAAAAAATTATTTTCAACAGGAAATCAGATAAGAAGCGAAGGAAAAAGAAGATGTTGATGCCATTGGCTTTAACAGTGCTGCATTGAGCGAGATAATCATCATTAGGGTATGCCACCAGATATATGGGCAGGGAGGGATCTCTCCCTATGCCCAAAGTTAATAGGAGAAAATTTCAGCATTTCAAATGGAACTCCAAATCTATAAGTGGAAAAAATTAGGTTTATCTTATATTATTTCCGAGCAAATCTTCAATGAAAATAAGTATCAAGGAGGCACACTCGTGCCTCTTTAAAGAGGCGAACCAAGACAATGTTAAGCGATCTTCGGTTCCAGTGGTCGCAGAGGGATGGGGAGGGATGCATTTCGTAGCCCGAGCTCCAACTAAGAAACCTGCCAAATTTCATCCCCCTCCGACTTTTCCTTCATGGGGAAAATCTGGCCGAAAGTTTCGACCCCCCAACCCCACCCCCCTTTAACGTTGTCCGATCGGGCTGAAATAAGGTCCCCTAGGGCCCAGGAGCTTATCCGCGAAATTTCAGCTCGATCCGATAACTCCTTCCCTGTTTTCCAGAAACCACGCATAGCCACTTAATGTTCATGTTCTCCTTTTGTTTTTTTTCTGCCACGCCTACAGGTCACAGCCGACATCGGATCTGGGTGTACGAAGACTCATTTGACGCGGAATTCTCCGAGTAATTTTCCTGGAAAGTTTCGTCGGAAAATCTTAACCCCCCGATTTTCTAGCTTATAAAAACCCATTTCCCCATAAGAGCCCATGTTAATTTTTGAAATTCTTAAAAGTTATTTAAAAGTTATATTTATACACATGCAGGTATTACGACTTCAAACATGCCCGGTTAGCTCAGTCGGTAGAGCGTGGGACTTTTAATCCTAAGGTAAAGGGTTCAAGTCCCTTATCGGGCGGTTTTTTTTTTCACAAAATATGAAAAAACTTCGTTTTCTTAAAGAGTTAAAGAGGCTGCGTCCCAAAGTCGAACCTTAAAACGTACAGGAATTAGGAGAGGCAGTCCTAATTCCTGTACGAGGAGTACAGGAATTATTAAATTACATCCACTATGGATTGTAGAAAAACGTCCAGAAATAATATGAAAAAAACTTCGTTTTCTTAAAGAGTTAAAGAGGCTGCGTCCCAAAGTCGAACCTTAAAACGTACAGGAATTAGGAGAGGCAGATGGGGGGCTGCCGCCCCCCAAACCCCCCACTTTTAAAGACTCTTTTGTACAGGTTTTTTGTTGTGGGGGGCTGCCACCCCCCTAACCCCCCCCTCTTGGCTTCGGAAAGGCCCTCTTTTAATTAACAAAGAATACAAAACAGGTTTTTGCTTGCTACCCTACCCCCACCCCCAGCTCTTAGCTTGTGTGCTCTGTGCCTGGGAAACAGTTTCAATAATTATGTTAAAATGTAAATGGAGTGGTCAACTTCATTGTTACTAATTACTAGTTTCGGCGCAATGGTTCTCCTGTCCTCTTGTGTTTAACATTTTTCGAAGTTATTCCATTAGTCATTCATTTCAATTTTTTGTTAATTAAAAGAGGGCCTTTCCGAAGCCAAGAGCGGGGGGTTAGGGGGGCGGCAGCCCCCGACAACAAAAAACCTGTACAAAAGAGTCTTTAAAAGCGGGGGGTTTGGGGGGCGGCAGCCCCCCATCTGCCTCTCCTAATTCCTGTACGTTTTAAGGTTCGACTTTGGGACGCAGCCTCTTTAACTCTTTAAGAAAACGAAGTTTTTTCATATTATCTATCGGATACGATGAAAGCGTTTAAGCTATAGAACAAAAATCAATATCTATACAAAGAAATCTATCAAAGGAAACTTTAAATTTTTGAACATTACATTCTAAATGGTTTTTTATCCTTGACCTTGTAGCTATTTTAGAGGGAATGTGTGCCCTTTAAAGGTTCAAGCATTACATAGGTTGTATGACAAATTAAAACCTGGTCTGGAAAAAAATTTTGATTTGACTCATGTTCCAAGGATTGAATCCTTGCAACTTTTGACAAAGTCAAAACCAAATTCACTTGACGTTCATAGTTAAAATATGTAACATTTCAGGGGGGCAGGGGTGTAATTTTGAAGTTAGCCTTATAACCCTTGAACATTAGTATGGCAAGTTAAGTTAATATCGTTCATCCGTGGTAGATAAAAAGTAAAAACAATTTTTTTTGGTTTATTGCTTTTTTCAGATATTGACTCAAGGGACATGACAATGGACACCCTATGCTGTAGATGGTCTTCAATGGATCGTAAAATTGACCGTATAGCCTCCTAGATTGCAATCTTAAAGAACTGTAATTACTATTTTTTTAAATATATTAGGAATCAAAGAAGACTTTTAAATAAAGCTTTGGCACATAAAGTGAGCTATTTTACAACAGCTGTGGACAAATAATAGGAAATGAACAAAAATATAGACTTAACTATTCCTCCTTTTATCCAATAAGTTAATGTTGGGGAAGACCACTGTATAAGGACAACATTCGTCGCATGCAATTGCAATACCAAACATTTCATAGAAATCGACGGTGTAAGGTCTTAAGATACTTAATGGGTTCCTGGTAGATATTGATTAGGATTAAAATCTTAATTTTTTTTCTATTGAAAAACAAAAGTGAAATTTTTCACCTAGTTTAAAATCTTTAAATTCTGTTTCAAATCTGTTTTTAAATTTCATGGATCTATTTTTAATTTGTCTTAATATCATACAGTTGTACACTCCCTAGATTCCACTAGTGCAGTTGATAATTAAGCTCGAGGTCATTTTATTATCATACATGTTATTACTTTGGCGCATTATTTTCAGCTAAATTTTGTTTTTTTTATGTCTGCACCATTCATCATAGCTTTCAAAACTACATACAGAAGAAATTTATTAATTCAGTACCACCTAAAATGTCACATACACGGTGCGTTCATGCAAACTGCAATATATTCATGCGAACTGCAATATCAAAATTTGAGCACTCCCAAATTTTGGGAAAGATCTACACCTCATAAATTCTACAGGGCTGTTACTGACTAACATTAATGGTCTTAAAATAATAAACCCAGAATTAAGAAAGGACTCCACAGGAATTTTAAATAGACAAAAATTTAAAATTATAGATGGAAAATTTAACAGGATAGGTACAACAGGCACTTCAACAGGAAAAAGTAGCATACCTTTTATAGCGTATTCGGCTGTATCAAGAAACAACCTACTATCAGTCGCTTATGTCAAGCTTATATAGGTAAAAATATTTAAATGAGTTTATTCATGTTTAAATATTAAAAAACACAGAAAAAATGTTTACACATCAGAGCTGACAGTTTTTATGCTCGATTCATTTTTTACCCACATTTAATTTTAATAAGCAAAATATTTTTTTTTCTGTTTTCCAATGAAAAATCTCATGGATCAAACATGAACCCTAAAGTTGCTATTTGAAAATGTCCCGTGTCGCAAAACTGACGGCTCTGTCTTTTTAATTCAATAATATTTTGAGGTGTCACAACTCCCTCTACGATTTGTTCAATTAAGATTACTAGTCTACTATAATGTCTATTGGACTGCAATTTTGTCGACAAGTTCATGCCAGGATGTAACACACATTTAGATCTTGGCAACGAATAAGAAATGGCTTCAGTATCAAGAATCAGATTTTTTGCCAAGCTGATGAGGCTTAAACCAATGCGAAGCGGCATGACAACTGCAGCTGACACTCACAGCATCTATAATGCAATCAATCAAAACATATTGGCCCAGAGTCAAGAGTCATTAAAACTCCTAGAGAAATTGAACTCAATATTAGTTCTAGGATAGCCTGAGATGTTTAACAGGAGTTCTAGGCGAGTTATATAATCAATTTTAAAAAGATTATGGCCGGTTATCATATTTGAGAAAGGGGTATTCACAGACACAAAATAGTCTATTAGACTATGGCATGTAGCTATACTTATCGGCTAGCTAATCCTTTGTTACTTGAAAAGCCTCTACTACCACCGATCAAAAATCCAGGTTCTAGCTACAGTCAATTGAATATTTAGGAGAAGCACGTCAAAACATTTTCGCAAATTTATATTTTAGAAAAACCTTTCCCTATAGAGTTGTAGAATTAACTGTTATTAAAGTGCGAAATGTCATTGAATACATATACTGCTCCAGTTTTCTTGGTAAGAAATGGGTGGGAGGGAGGGCATGTCGTCCTGATAGGTGGAATTCTCGCTATTTCCTTGTACTGTCCTTGAAAATGATCTGTTAATCAAATATTTCAGTCAGTGAGCTATTTCATTCTGGGTATTCTAGTGACATAAGCAATCCTGTCATCTATTCCAAGCAGAGAATAATATAAACAAAATAGATGGTGCTAGTAAAAGTCTTCATTTCCTTAATTTTGAATTACGTAAAAGATAAATCACAAGATTTCCAAAAAACGTCTACTTCACAATTAATACAAAACAAAAAAAAAGATTAAAAAACACAATGCAAGCAAATCTGTTTAATACGTAAAGATAAATTGAAGTTGAAACATAATAAGAGGATCATGTTTATTTTAAAAGTTTTTACCGGTTTCTTCCGAAGTGTGTGAAATATTCACGAGGCAAAGGGGGGTTGGAAGAATAAAGGTTTTATAGAAAAGAAAATAAGCATACGTAATTGTAACCTTTATCTGCCAATAAAGAATGATAAACTAAGGAATAGCAAAACTAGGATATCACATTTCTTGGGCAGTAATAATTCTGAAAATTCGACTTTTAATTGGATTTTACACACGATATTGGTTCGATTGTATAAATTGAGAATCTCCCTTTCATCCAGCTCTAATTTAAAGTATTTCCTTTATGTTGCAAGGTGGAAAATTCTAGACTCTCGACCGTATTTTCTTTACAAGAATCTCTGCAACAGTTCGTTGCAACGAACTGCAAGGAATGACTCATGCTCATAGTAACCAAAACACTAAAAATAGGAAATTCGAGAATAATATATACACCATGGTCTTAGATTCTTTACTGTGATTCTAATAAATAGGATGCATTGAGTTATTTATCAAAAGCTGTGAGCCTGAGTAACCCCATGAGAAGTGGGTTCATTCGAATGAGAATGTAAAAATTTAACTATCATTTTAAGTAGCAAAAGCGATCATGTCAGAGTAAAGATGGCAAATTCCTAGATTTTGGCCTACAAAAAAAAATTGATTTCAACCCGACCAGAACCGTAACGGTATGGAGGAGATATTGTGATAACTATTGAGAGGGTATTCATACAAGTCTCTTGGTCTCAGAGACTATACTGACGTGTGGCATACCATTCGTTCTCAAACAAATACAGTCCATACGAAAAATGAACCATTAGCCTATAGATGGAGCATTTAACAATAAAAGTGACGGCTACAGAGTACCGTAATGTTGTACACCCTCTATTAGGATGTTGGTCAACTGACTGTTTTATGCGTAGGAGGGTGCCCACTCCCTCAAAAGAGCGTTTGAGAGCCGTATTTCAGACTTTCCATGAGAGGTGCTTCAGATGAACTGAATGAATATTTGAATAATTATGGATTTGACCTTGGATATCCCTTAATTAAGAAGAATATGAATTGCAATGGTTCACCTTTGATGTAAAGAGCTGGGTTTGAGGGGATAGTAGATCTCCTCACATTTAGAGTTACGCTTGGAACGGTATTAAAAACGAACATAAACTAAATGGTATTAAAAAAAACCATTAAAACAAAACATTAAAAACAAACTGAATAAAGCTAGCTATTTCAAATAAAAGTAAAGAACAACCATAAAATATAAAACGAAAATAAATTATTCCGTGTATGATGGCACTGCCCCCCTAATTCCCCTCTTTAGACTGAAGTTTAACTTTTTGCCTCTAATTCTGGATCAAATACATCTAAAGCTAAATTGGCATTGGCAAAGCAGGAATGATTATGCATTAAGCCTGGATATCCCTTAATTAAGAAGAATATGAATTGCAATGGTTCACCTTTGACGTAAAGAGTTGGGTTTGAGGGGATGGTAGACCTCCTCACATTTAGATTAACGCTTGGAATGGTGTTAAAAACGAACATAAACTAAATAAAGCTAGCTATTTCAGATGGAAGTAAAGAACAACCATAAAATATAAAACGAAAATAAATTATTCCGTGTATGATGGCGCTGCCCCTCTAATACCCATCCTTAGACTGAAGTTTAACTTTTTGCCTCTAATTCTTGATCAAATAAATTTAAAGCTAAATTGGCACACCCTGAATAAATTAAAGAAGTAAATCTTGAAAAGAAAGGGTAAATGGCCAATAGGAAGAAAAGGGAGAGGAAGAGTAATCAAGCGAATACATGACCCGGATTACAACAAGGCGTTCATTGCTTTGAAAAAGGGAAAAAATGTCAACAATAACAGTTTAATAAAAGGAACAAATCTAAATAAAAAAAAAATAAAAGTAAAAGAATCAAGAAAACTTATACAAAACTCAATGTAAAAACAATGGAAGTAGAATATGTAATTAATAGGCTACTCGTATCTTCTGCTTCCTACTGATGACCATAGACCAGTTGTTTCCAAAATTTACTGCTTAGGTTTTGACAAACTACTACTAATACTACTAACAATTCATCGCAGCACCAAGCCGCCTGAGGCCAACACAGCTGCGCACGCTCCTCCTCCATCCCAATTTATTCAGAGCCTCCCTCTTTACACCCACCCAAGAAGTTTTCATTTCCTTTAAATCTTTCTTAATGACATCCTCCCACCCCAGACAAGGACGATCTGCTTTCCGTTTAGCCCTAGAAGGTTGACCGAAATGGATAATCTTCGGTAATCAGTCATCCGCAGAACGTGCCCTAACCATCTCAACCTTTCTTTCATTATAGCCCTAGAATAGCCCTAGGTTTTGACAGGAGCAATTGAAATTGGATAAAAAGCGTTTTTCAGAATGCCTTAAGGCAGGACGCACTCTCAAGGAACCTTCCTACACCCCCATGTTAAACATTTGGAGTTTGCCTGACGTTCCTGAATTAGTGATTTCGGCGGTTTTTATGTCAATAGAAATAAAATAAAAATCTGGTGATGATCTAATCAAATCTTAAAGCCGACATTTATCTTTTTATAATTCCAAAATAATTATAAAACCTGTTTCGGGTTTGCATTCTAGATTGCTACACTTGAGACTGTTGTTGTGGGGTATCAAAAAAAAGGGCAAAAAAATTCCTATTCAACAATCAGAAAGTTATTTCTATAATATATACTTTCTGGCTGCAGTCCCTTTAAATAATTTACATATTTGTGTTCCGAAGTCTAAAATTCCCCTCAGAAGACTAGATCCAGCTGTAATCGGAGCGTGTGAGAATGCATAAATTAGACTAAGGAACTAACCACTCGGATTGTTCAGGAGCGATTCAGTCAAGTATTATTTAGTTGTAACCTGTTTAAACAGATTCTAGAGAATAAGTAGCGTGCAGACATCAAACTGCCGGTTAATAAATGCATATAAAAAATTATACTATATAAATAACTAGCTGTTGGTGGGCGCTTCGCAACCCCCTCCCCAGGCCCCCCCCCCCCGCGCGTGTAAATCGTTACGCGCCATATTAGTTACGCGCCATTGTAGTTGTGTCCCTGTGTCCCACCTGTGAATATAAATAGATATATACATATATATATGTTTTTAACTACGTAAAACTTGCGAATATATAACATTCTTCGCTGTCCCATTGTCTGTGCATATAAATAGATTGTCAGGTTTATACCGGTGCGCATTCGCTTTAAATAGTAAGAGTTTCAGTTCAAATGTTTTAAAAGGGAATTATTAGATAAAACACTTGTACTTGAAATTAGCCATTAAATATGTGTGTTGAAGTGATAAATGCTTTTATTAGAGCATTATAAGACTTTTGCGTAAAGGGTAGAAGAGAGGGCAGCCCATCTTAAATACGGAATAATTCTGTTCATTTTGGGTTATTGCCAGTTCCAGTTTTTCCTTTTATTTGGAAGAAAAACAACTTTTCTCTATATTTAATAGCATGCGAGATGCAAAGACCAATAACGCTGTAAAGCTGGTTATGTCTGTTTTTATTAAATAAAAAAAATCAATTTTTTTTTAGCTGAAAGTAAGGAGCGACATTAAAACTTAAAACGAACAGAAATTACTCGGTATATGAAATGGGTTGTCCCCTCCGCAATCCCTCTCTCTTTCCGCTAAAGCTTTTAATTGTTTTAAAAAGTAGAATTGTGGAAAAGAGTCAAACTTTAGCGTAAAGAGCGAGGGATTGCGGAGGAGACAACCCATTTCATATACCGAGTAATTTCTGTTCGTTTTAAGTTTTAATGTCGCTCCTTATTTTCAGCTAAAAAAAATTAGTTTTTTTTATTTAATTTCTCAACGGTTTTGAATTAATGCATGTTTGGTTTTGGCTCTCCGCACATAAATTATTAAAATGAAATTTGAATATTAATTCTTTTTTTGGCTAAATGGCTTTCTCTTAGTTTTGATCAGACGATTTTGAGAAATAAGGGGTGGAGAAGGAGGCCTAGTTGTCCTCCAATTTTTCGGTTACTTAAAAAGGCAACTGGAACTTTTAATTTTTAACGAACGTTTTTATTAGTAAAAAATATACGTAACTTAAGAATTAACTTACGTAGCAAACTTTCATAATCTTATACTTTTATTATGCATACGAGGGGATTTGTACCCTCGTTAATACCTCGCTCTTTACACTAAATCGTAAGTTTTGTCCCAATTCTTTAAGAATGACCCCTGAATCAGAAAGGCCGTAGAATAAATAGTTGAAATTACTAAAAATACTTTAGCATAAAGAGCGAGGTATATATCTCCTCCTAAATACCTCGCTCTTTATGCTAAAGTATTTTTAGAACCCCTCATATGCGTAATAATCTCTGTTCGTTTTAAGTTTCAATGCTACTCCTTCCTTTCATTTGAAAAAACGTTTTCATGTTTATTTTTCATTGTTTTCTTATAGTAATGTAGAAAATCCTGCGCCCTTTTCATTGAATTTTTCTTCCCCCATGACAGATTCCTCAAAGGAAAGATCCTCCAACATAGCCCCCTCCCTCAGCCCCATCCCCCAAACAAAATAAAATCCCCCTGAAAACGTCTGTACACTTCCCAATAACCATTACTATATGTAAACACTGGTCAAAGTTTGTAACTTGTAGCCCCTCCCCCAGGGATTTTGGGGAAGTAAGTCATCCCTAAAGACATAGTTATTATGGTTTTCGACTATGCTGAACATAATGGCTATCTCAAAATTTTGATCCGTTGACTTTGGGAAAAAATAAGCGTGGGAGGGTGCCTAGATGCCCTCCAATTTTTTTGGTCACTTAAAAATGGCACTGGAACTTTTCATTTCCGTTAGAATGAGCCTTCTTGCGACATTCTAGGACCACTTGGTCGATACGATGACCCCTGGAAAAAAAAAAAAAAAAAAAAAAAAAAAAAAAAAAAAACACGCACCCGTGATTTGTCGTCTGGCAAAAAATACAAAATTGCACATTTTTGTAGATAGGAGCTTGAAACTTCTACAGTAGGGTTCTCTGATACGCTGAATCTGATGGTGTCATTTTTGTTAAGATTCTACGACTTTTCGGGGGTGTTTCCCCCTATTTTCTTAAATAAGGCAAATTTTCTCAGGCTCGTAACTTTTGATGGGTAAGACTAAACTTGATGAAACTTATATATTTAAAATCAGCGTCAAAATGCGATTCTTTTGATGTAGCTATTGATATCAAAATTCAATGTTTTAGAGTTTTGGTTACTATTGAGCCGGGTCGCTCCTTACTACAGTTCGTTACCACGAACTGTTTGATTACATATATTCTTCGAAAAATTTTCACAATGAATTATTTCAGTAGAAAGATCAACAAAGCCCTAGGAATATTTAACAGATCCAGTAGATGTGCTATGTACGAATAGTAGACAGGGGCATAGGTATGGTTTCCATAGGCTTTCTTATAATTTTTACTTTAATATCTGTATTCTAAAACATTTGAAATTAGAAAGAGTTCATAAACTTTCTGTCTTTATTTATTTCATAAATACGTTTCAAGACCACACTGGTTATGACGTCTGACAAGAAAAGAATAAAAGAAATATATAATAAAAAAACACACACATTTTTTTAAATTACATTTTTCATATTTTTTCGTTGTTCAGCTTTAAGCGTACTGGATCTCAAAAATCGATCACCTTATCTCCGATTTCTATGGAAGTCTCTGATAATCGAAGTTTTCCACTTTTTTTGTAGATTTTGAAAAGCTACTAGATGTATTCTTTTTCAACTATTTCCGTATTCAGACGAAAAAGGTACACATTATTTTGCACACATATCTAAGGAATTTAAAATTAGGTTGGCTCGTTTTTTTTCAAATCTTTTGTCATTAAAAATTTTCAAATTATGGATGGCTTGAATTTAAAAAAGGGTCAAATTTACAATCGAAGATAGTAGGTTTTTTGTTGAAAATACTACTTTTGATCTCTTTTGTTGATTTACTAATCTAGTTTTTTAAAGAGTAAACAAGTCTTATAAAACATTTTCTACGTTTGAACTTTTTGCAGGTTATGTAATCTCTCTTGAGAATTTCACGAGGACCTATCTCGTGACTTGGAAACAATTTGGATGTTGTGTTTTCAAGGCATGATTTAAATAAAAGAAGTCGACTATGTAAGAACTATGACTTTAAATATAGTCCATACCGGGCACGCGATTAAAAAGTACGGCAGTGGCCGTATCCCTCCAAAGGTTCAAAAGCGTATAAAATATGTGCCAAAATGGGAAAGATTTTATTGGAAATACATATGTTCGCAGTCTTGCACCTCCTTTGTCAAACGCCAACGGAAAGATCTTTCTTCACTCGAATCGACGCATTTTACCAATTGAAAGGGTTAGTTCCTAACCTCAACGGACCAGTTATTCAAATGCAACCAAAACTGCCAGGTTTAGCCCTTTCGAGGGATAAGTAAGATTATTTATATTGTGCTGACATTACATAGAGGCCAGGCATTCTCGGAGATCAAACCATATCTAATGTGTTGTAGATGAGCAGTGATCTCACATATTGGATAGCTAATTCTTTGACACCTAGACTGCATCATAAGTTTCAGTATTTTAGAACATCAGCTAAAGCTTGGCATTTTTTTTACCAATCGTCTTGAAACTTGAACGGGCAAGTGCCTTATGTAAACAGGATATGATAAAGATGGCTTTAAGAAGCGTCTGCCGATTCTCAGACCTGTACGCAGAACCACTCATATCTGCTTGAAACGCATATGACAAGTATCTTATTTAAAAGGGACGGACTCCCTACTCTTAAAATTTGGTCAGTATTTAGCAAGAGTGAAGAAGATTTCTCCCAAGAAATCTTAGACTAGTGAATCACACGATACGATCCGGGTACTAGGCTCCAGAGTTTGAAAATTCGTGGATTCCCGAGCCAAGCAAAATGCCAATTAAAATGAATAGTCAAGTCAAACTTAAAACTAAAAGACGTTACCACAGATTAGTGTGGGGCTGCGACCCAGTCAAACCCCCTAATGGATGGTGAAATTTACACTTTACTGAAAACGAGATATATTTTCAGCTGACTTTTTTGTCATAATTAAAAAAAAAACATTATACGTAAATATAGATTAATCTAGCAAACTAATTGATAAAATAATCAAGTATACAGGGACAAGTACAGCCAAATTCTTGGAATAAATCAGTTCTTGAATTTTATTTTAGCTCCTATATGGGTAGTTTTTCATCGCTATTTTCCCTTTTGATTTCTTTTCATTCTAAAGTATAGAAAATTGACACCCGAAGAAAGTTTATAAAATAAGCGGCAATCTTTGAAGCACCCTATTTAGTTTTAGTAAGGCACAAGTAACACTTCATCCTTTAGGGTTAAAGATAACAACTATCCCGCTCGTGTCTGTGGTAATTTTCGTTATTTTAATTGTGACTTAGTTATTTTTTAACTTCTTTTTTTTTTAGTTTCATTTATTTGTTCATATTAAGGTCGGTTCCTCTTGCGTTTACCGCATCATTCTTAGGTGTTCATGGTACTAGATGCTTTTCTTTGAACGATGTTTATTCGGAAAGTTTTTAATAATTGAAAAAGTAATTGAGAAACTTGAAAATAACATGTCCTTTATCTACATCTTCATCTTTGTCTACTTACCTTTAGCATAAAATAAATTTGCTCGGGATAAATATTAAATTTCTGTATTTATCTCATACCATTATATTCAGTCAAATTCTTCAGATCACATTTTTTTTATTCTTCCAAGGTAATTTAATTAGGTAAATTACTTTAAATCTCAGAATAACAAAACAAAATAATTATTTCTCCCATAAAAGTGGAAATTTGGCGGAAAACAAGTTTTTAAACTCTAACACTTGATAAAAAAAAAATCACTCGGAAGTAATATACACAAACACAGACCGAAAAAACTAACCTAATGATTTATTATTCCCTGTTAAATTTTATGATCAGCGTTATCATCTTCGTTAGAACTGAAAAAGCACGAAATCTCTAAATATATGGTTTTGCGTTTGATGGCGCGACATAGCGCAATAACCGGTTTTATAATAAAACAAACAAATCTCGTGACCAGAATGGATCCGACAACTACTGGTTCAATCCTGAACGGATTAAATTAAAAAAAACAAGTTTTTTAAATGAAAGTAAGGAGCGACATTAAAACTTAAAACGAACAGAAATTACTCCGTATATGAAAGGGGCTTTTCCTTCTCAACGCCCCGCTCTTTACGCTAAAGTTTGACTCTTTCTCTTAACTCTACATTTTAAAACAGTAAAAAACTTTAGCGTAAAGAGCGGGGCGTTGAGAAGGAAAAGCCCCTTTCATATACGGAGTAATTTCTGTTCGTTTTAAGTTTTAATGTCGCTCCTTACTTTCATTTAAAAAACTTGTTTTTTTAATTTAATTTCTGAACGTTTTTGAATCAATGCATGTTTTGATTTTGGCTCTCCGCAGAGGAATAATTAAAACGAAATTTGTATATTTTTTTTTTGGCTAAATGGCTTTCTTATAATTTTGATCGAATGGTTTTGAGAAAAAAAGAGCGGGGGAGGAAGCCTAGTTGCCCTCCGATTTACGGTTAATTAAAAAGGCAACTAGAACTATTAATTTTTTACGAATCTTTTTATAAGTAAAAGATATACATAACTTATAAATTAGCTTACGTAAAGAACTTTTGTATTCTCATGTTTTTATTACATATATGAGGGGGTTCGCCCCCTCGTCAGTACCTCGCTCTTTAGACTAAAGCTTAAATTTTGTCCCAATTCATTAAGAATGACCCCTGAATCACAAAAGCCGCAGAATAAATAGTTGAAATTACTAAAAATACTTTAGCGTAAAGAGCGAGGTATTAGGAGGAGGTGAGAAAATTCCTCGATGGAAAGTTCCCCCAACATATCCCCCTCTTCTCAACCCCTGCCTCCAACCAAAAAATTCTCCTGAAAACGCCTGTACACTTCCCAATAACCATTACTATATGCAAGCACTGGTCAAAGTTTTGAACTTGTAACCCCTCCCACGGGGACTGTAGGGGAGTAAGTCGTCCCCAAAGACATAGTTATAAGGTTTTTCGACTACGTTGAATAAAATGGCTATCTCAGAATTTTGATCAGTTGAATTTGGGAAAATAATTAGCGTGGGAGGGGGCCTAGGTGCCCTCCAATTTTTTTGGTCACTTAAAAAGGGCACTAGAACTTTTCATTTCCGTTAGAATCAGCCCTCTCACAACATTCTAGGACAACTGGGTCGATACGATCACCCCTGGGAAAAAAAAAAACAAAAAAAAAACAAATAAACACGCATCCGTGATCTGCCTTCTGGCAAAAAATATAAAATTCCACATTTTTGTAGATAGGAGCTTGAAACTTCTACAGTAGGGTTCTCTGATACGCTGAATCTGATGGTGTGATTTTCGTTAAGATTCTATGACTTTTAGGGGGTGTTTCCCCCTATTTTCTAAAATAACGCAAATTTTCTCAGGCTCGTAACTTTTGATGGGTAGGACTAAACTTGATAAAACTTTTATATTTAAAATCAGCATTAAAGTGCGATTCTTTTGTTGTAGCTATTGGTACCAAAATTCCATTTTTTAGAGTTTGGTTACTATTGAGCCGGGTCGCTCCTTACTACAGTTCGTTATCACGAACTGTTTGACAACATGAATCAATATAATGTAAGTCCAAAATTGCTTATAATTAATTAGCCTGGAAAACACCTGATCAGGAATAGATTCTTGGAATGTATAGTCCTTCATGCGTGCGTTTCAATGGACATCTTCCAAGATCGAATCATTAAGAGACGCACATTTGGACGTATGTCTTTCGATATTGGTTTCCATTGAGACTTCCGATCAATAGACATAAATTTTTCATCCCGTGTCATTATTTTTAAGGTTCCAGTAACTATTAAAGTACACCCAGTTGTTTCAGTTTAAATACGAATACCACCCAAACACTGAAAGCGTTCAACAAAGTTATTATATCAAACATATACATTATAGTGAAATTCCCATGAGGCAGGGCAAAATTTTCGGTTATAGTTGTAATACTATGATTGGTAGTATCAGATTCAAAATATACTTTTATGCAGTATGTTATCATTTAAGAGGGGTTCCAGCCTCACACGCTCCTACTCAGAGACCCCAGTGGATGGAATAGCAGAAGTGTTTCTTACACTGTTTATCATGGTTGCAGCAGCAGCTGCAGCCTAGTAAAGAGCAAACCACAGCCCCTAGTAACCAAAAGTTGAAAAACGCGTTTTGATTTTTTTTTCTTATTTTTCAACAAGGGCTAGCGGGTTACTAGAACATTATAGAGAGATGTTTAATGGATCATTCGAACAGAAATTAAAACGGTACTTTCGTCTTAAAGCCCCTACACTCAAGATCTTGTATTGCGAACATAGCCAATAACCGGTTTTTATGGTCTTTACACCAGACAATATTAGCCTCGGCTCGGTGGGAAACTACATTGCAGCTATATTTTAGTTAAATATTTAGTTCTTATTTAGTTAGGTTAGTTTAGGTTACGTATTTAATATAATACCACCTTAGCAGCCCCCCTCGATAATTCTGTGTTGCAGTTTTCATTATTTTGTTGATAAAGTGTCATATTTTCATTACATTTTGTTTTATTTCAGTAGCATTAATCAAACTTTACTTCTCGATAGAACTTGAGTGTGGTGGCTTTAAGACACGAGTACCATTAAAATTTCTAGTGCCTTTTTTAACTTACTGAAAACACTGAAGGGCAGCTAGTCCACTCCCCCTAGCCCCCATCCCCTAAATTTGTCCGATCAAAATTTTGAGATAGCCTATATTTCAGCATAGTTGAAAGGTCCAATAACTATGCTTTTAGTGACGAGATGATCCCCCATAGTCCCTGGGGAAAGGACTGTAAGTTATGCAATTATGGTGCTAACACAATAAATCAAAACTGAGCTACCAGCTCTTTTAGTTCGGACGGTAAAGCGTTAAAATTTGGGTCAGAATGTCGAGGGTTCAAGTCTCCTACGGCCATGTTTTTTCAATGATAGTTTTGTGCCTTCTATACGATTATGTGGACAATGTCTTTGTTAAGGCTGACTACATTAATTCTTAACTGACACGGTTTTTATTACTACGCCAAAAATTACGATTAACCGCCAAAATCTGGGCAATTTGATTTGTTTCTGGTAGTTTCTGAATAAAAAAATTGCTTGACTTTTTTTATATTTTCTTTTAGTATTTCGGAAAAGAATTAAATAAAGTTATTCAAATCTACCAATTCCTTTGATTCCCATAGTCTCTGAAGAAAGGGTTGTAAGTTACTCAATTTGCCCACTGTTCACATATAGCCTAGTATTTGTTATTGGGAAATATTCGGATATCTTTTTAGGTGGGATTTTTTCAGGGGAGGGGGATTTTCCACAGGAAGCATTCTATGTGAAGGAAAATTTCTGGGGGGGAAAGCTTTCCAGGAGAAATTTTACATGGGGAGATGGGGATTTCTTGGCATTATTTGGGAAACTGTCACAAATTAAATAAAATAAAATCAACTGGAAGTAAGGAGCAATATCAAAATTTAAAACGAACAGAAATTATTCCGTATACGAGAGGGGCTGACCCCACTCCCAGAAAAAATAGGTAGGTCATGGCAGCGTTGCTTCTAAATTAAATTTAAATTGACAACAGGGAATTTTTTTTTTAATCGGTTTACTTTTACTGTACCAAAACTTCCATGCTGATTTATGTTTTAAGTAAAACGCTAGTTTTCAATAACCATACAAACATTGAGAAATATCATCATTGGATTACTTTGCACTAGTTTTATCGACATTTGTTAGATAGACTGTGAAGCAATAATTTTTGTTGATTGTAAATTTCAACTTCACTCTTTACTTCCATTAGAAAAACTTTGTTTTTTTAATTAATACAGTCTTGGACCCATTTTAAGCTAAATTTCAGGCGGTTCACTGTTTGAGAGTCATGCAAAGAAAAAACCGAAAGGAGCATATATAAACAAACAAAAGAAGGAAGACAAATTGGTATAACAAAGAAAGAATTACGAAAAGTAAGACAGTCCATGGGACCTCCAGTTAAACGGCAAAACAATCTGGGGGATATCAATTGCATTCCCTCCCCCCAATTATATATATATATATATATATATATATATATATATATATATATATATATATATATATATATATATATATATATATATATATATATATATATATATATATATATATATATATATATATATATATATATATATATATATATATTCAAAAAGTTGAAATTTTTTTTTAAGTTCAGCTCAGAATCGCTAAAGTTATCATGTAAACTGCTAAAATATTTACAGTGCATGTGGAATAATTTAATGTTTTAGTTCAAACTAGAAAAATACCTGAAAATATTTAAATTAGTTTGTATTTTTGTTAGATAAAATCCACTCGATACGTGATTGAGCTTACAGGTTGGAACGCAACCAGTTATATTATGTTATTATATTATTTGGATTACAAAAATTCAAAATCCTTGAAAAAGTTTCAAGCTTAGTATATATCGCTGTTAGAAACCGAAATAGGTTCAATAATCAAATATTTTTGGAAAGAATTTAGTATTAAAAGACATTAAATTGCGTAAAGAGCAAAACAACTAGCAATTGCAAAAATATTTGTATGTATTTTAACAAGGAATAACAACAATTCAAAAACCTTGAAAAAGAAAACCTTTTAGAACGCTACCAGTTATGTAATGTCAGTAGGAAGACCAAAAAAACGAAAATCGCAATCAAACAGTTCGTGGTAACGAACTGTAGTAAGGAGCGACCCGGCTCAATAGTAACCGAAACTCTAAAAATTGGGATTTTGATACCAATAGTTACATCAAAAGAATCGCATTTTAATGCTGATTTTAAATATATAAGTTTCATTGAGATTAGTCTTACCCATCGAAAGTTACGAGCCTGAGAAAATTTGCCTCATTTTAGAAAATAGGGGGAAACACCCACTAAAAGTCATACGATCTTAACAAAATCACACCATCAGATTCAGCGTATCAGAGAACCTTATTGTAGAAATTTCAAGCCCCTATCTACAAAATTGTGGAATTTCTCATTTTTTGAAAGAAGAAAAATCACGGATGCGTGTTTTTTGGGTTTTTTTTCCCCAAGGGTGATCGTATCGACTCAGTTGTCGTAGAATGTCGTGAAAGAGCTCATTCTAACGGAAATTAAAAGTTCTAGTGCCCTTTTTAAGTGACCAAAAAAATTGGAGGGCACCTAAGCCCCCTCCTACGCTCATTTTTCCCCAAAGTCTCCGGACCAAAATTCTAAGATAGCCATTTTATTCACCATAGTCGAAAAACCTTGTAACTATGTCTTTGGGGACGAGGTACTCCCCCTCAGTCCCCGTAGGAGGGGCTGCAAGTTACAAACTTTGACCTGTGTTTACATATAGTAATGGTTACTGGGAAGTGTACAGACGTTTTCAGGGGGATTTGGTTTGGGGGGATATTTGAGGGGGAGGGTTACCGGGGAGGATCTTTCCATGGAGGAACTTATCATGGGGGAAGAGACTTTCAATGGAGGGGGCGCAGGATTTTCTAGCATTATCTAAAAAACAATGAAAAAATAAATATGAGAAGTTTTTTCTACTGAAAGTGAGAAGCAGCATTAAAACTTAAAACGAACTGAAATTATTACGCATATGAGGGGTTTACCTCCTCGTAATGCGTCGCTCTTTACGCTAAAGTATTTTTAGTAATTTCAACTATTTATTCTACGGCCTTTGTGATTCAGGGGTCATTCTTAAGGAATTGGGACAAAATTTAAGCTTTAATGTAAAGAGCGAGGTATCGACGAGGGGTGAGCCCCCTCATATACGCAATAAAAATATACGAATATAGAAGTTCGCTACGTAATTTAATTGGTAAGTTACGTATATTTTTTAATTATGAAATAGTTCGTAAAAAATTATAAGTTATAGTTGCCTTTTTAAGTAATCAAAAAATTGGAGGGCAACTAAGCTTCCTCCCTCGCTCCTTTTTTCTCAAAATCTTCTGATTAAAACTATGAAAAAGCCATTTAGCCCCAAAAAATTAATATGCAAATTCCGTTTTAATTATTTATGTGCGGAGAGCCAAGATCGAACCATCCATTAATTCAAAAACGTCCAGAAATTAAACAAAAAAAACAATTTATTTTTTAAATGAAAGTAAGGAGCGACATTAAAACCTAAAACGAACAGACATTACTCCGTATTTGAAAGGGGCTTTTCCTCCTCAACGCCCCGCTCTTTACGCTAAAGTTTTTTACTGTTTAAAAATGTAGAGATAAGAAAAAGAGTCAAACTGTAGCGTAAAGAGTGGGGCGTTGAGGAGGAAAAGCCCCTTTCAAATACGGAGTAATTTCTGTTCGTTTTAAGTTTTAATGTCGCTCCTTACTTTCATTTAAAAAAACTTGTTTTTTTTTGTTTAATCTTTGAAAAGAGACAGAATGAAAAGACATTAAAGTGCGTAAAGAGCAAAAAACTGGTAGTTGCAAAAATACTTTTATACATTTTAACAAGGGATTACAACAATTCAAAACCTTAAAAAAAGGAAAAACAAAAGTTTGAAACTAAGTAGATATCGTTTTTAGAAATTGGACTTGCTTTAATAATCAAATATTTTTGAAAAAACCTGCAATATGAAAAGACAGCAAATTGTTTCAAATAGTCTGTTGTTGGAAGACAAGCGACAATACGAATCCATATATAGAAGCCTGCCGCGTGCCGAGTACTGGGGCCCGGTACTATATATATATATATATATATATATATATATATATACTAGCTGTTGGGGTGGCGCTTCGCGCCACCCCAACACCTAGTTGGTGGGGGCGCTTCGTGCCCCCCCCAAGCCCCCCCGCGCGCGTAAGTCGTTACGCGCCATAATAGTTACGCGCCATTGTAGTTGTGTCCCTATGTTATATAAACTTGCGAATATACAACATTCTTTGCTGTCCCATTGTCTTTGCATATAAATAGATTGTCAGGTTATCCCCCTGTTTCCCCCGGTGTCCCCGTTGTAGTTGTGTCCCTGTGTCCCGGTCGTCATTTATATTCCCTGTGTCCCGGGTCCCGGTCATCATTTGTATCCCGGTGTCCCGGTCTGTATATACATTCGTTTTTTAGTTTTGTTTTTCTCCTTTATTTTTTTCCTTTTTTTTCTTTTTTAGCTTATTTAGATTTTTAGATTTTTTAGTTTTTTTTATTAGTTTTTAGTTTTTATTTCTTTTTAGTTTTTTTGTCCCGGTCGTCATTTATATCCCCCTGTTTCCCCCGGTGTCCCCGTTGTAGTTGTGTCCCTGTGTCCCGGTCGTTATTTATTTTTTAGTTTTTTACCTTTTTTTAGTTTTTTTAGTTTTTTAGCTTTTTTATTTTTTTTATTAGTTTTTAGTTTTTTTGTAGTTTTTGCCTTTTTTTTAGTTTTTTTAGTTTTTTAGCTTTTTTATTAGTTTTTAGTTTTTTTTGTAGTTTTTGCCTTTTTTTAGTTTTTTTAGTTTTTTAGCTTTTTTATTTTTTTTATTAGTTTTTAGTTTTTTTTGTAGTTTTTGCCTTTTTTTAGTTTTTTCAGTTTTGACGTCACCTGATCCAGTTTTTTCAGGTGACGTCACCTGATCCACGATCCACAGATCCACAGACAACTTATTTTTATATATATAGATAGTTTTTTTTTTTTTACTTATGTCCTGGTCGTCATTTATACTCCCTGTGTCCCGGTGCTTTGTTGATTGCTAATCGAACATTCCTTTTGTCCTGGTCGCTTTCTCTTTGAGTGTCGTCATTTATTAGTTTTTTCCTTTTTTTTTTTTAGTTTTTTATTGGTTTTTACCTTTATTTTAGCTTATTTTTCAGTTTTTTCCTTTTTTTTAGTTTTTTTTTATTTTTTATTTTTTTTATTTTTTTACCTTTTTTTAGTTTTTTTAGTTTTTTTAGTTTTTTTAGTTTTTTAGCTTTTTTACTTTTTTTATTAGTTTTTAGTTTTTTTTTGTAGTTTTTGCCTTTTTTTAGTTTTTTCAGTTTTTTTTTTAGTTTTTTATTGGTTTTTACCTTTATAGTTTTTTTAGTTTTTTAGCTTTTTTATTTTTTTTATTAGTTTTTAGTTTTTTTTTGTAGTTTTTGCCTTTTTTTAGTTTTTTCAGTTTTGACGTCACCTAATCCAGTTTTTTCAGGTGACGTCACCTGACACATCCATCCACACATCCATCCACACATCCACAGACAGACAACTTATTTTTATATAGATAGATATCTTCTATATATATAAAAATAAGTTGTCTGTCTGTGGATGGATGGATGGATGGGTCAGGTGACGTCACCTGAAAAAACTGGATCAGGTGACGTCAAAACTGAAAAAACTAAAAAAGGCAAAAACTACAAAAAAACTAAAAACTAATAAAAAAAATAAAAAAGCTAAAAAACTAAAAAAACTAAAAAAAGGCAGAAAACTACAAAAAAAACTAAAAACTAATAAAAAAGCTAAAAAACTAAAAAAACTAAAAAAAGGCAAAAACTACAAAAAAAACTAAAAACTAATAAAAAAAATAAAAAAGCTAAAAAACTAAAAAAACTAAAAAAACTAAAAAAAAGATAAAAAACTAAAAAAACTAAAAATTAAAAAAAAAGGAAAAAACTGAAAAATAAGCTAAAATAAAGGTAAAAACCAATAAAAAACTAAAAAAAAACTGAAAAAACTAAAAAAAGGCAAAAACTACAAAAAAAAACTAAAAACTAATAAAAAAAGTAAAAAAGCTAAAAAACTAAAAAACTAAAAAAACTAAAAAAAGGTAAAAAACTAAAAAAAATAAAAAATAAAAAAAAACTAAAAAAAAGGAAAAAACTGAAAAATAAGCTAAAATAAAGGTAAAAACCAATAAAAAACAAAAAAGAAAAAAAGGAAAAAACTAAAAAAAATTTTCATCTAAAAAACTAAAAAAAACTAAAAAAGGTAAAAACTAAAAGAACTAAAAAAGAAAAAAATAAATGACGAAACTCAAAGAGAAAGCGACCAGGACAAAAGGAATGTTCGATTAGCAATCAACAAAGCACCGGGACACAGGGAGTATAAATGACGACCAGGGCATAAGTAAAAAAAAAAAACTATCTATATATATAAAAATAAGTTGTCTGTGGATCTGTGGATCGTGGATCAGGTGACGTCACCTGAAAAAACTGGATCAGGTGACGTCAAAACTGAAAAAACTAAAAAAAGGCAAAAACTACAAAAAAAACTAAAAACTAATAAAAAAAAATACACCGGGATACAAATGACGACCGGGACACAGGGAATATAAATGACGACCGGGACACAGGGACACAACTACAACGGGGACACCGGGGGAAACAGGGGGATATAAATGACGACCGGGACAAAAAACTAAAAAGAAAAAAAAAATAAAAACTAATAAAAAAACTAAAAAATCTAAAAATCTAAATAAGCTAAAAAAGAAAAAAAAGGAAAAAATTAAAGGAGAAAAACAAAACTAAAAAACGAATGTATATACAGACCGGGACACAGGGAATATAAATGACGACCGGGACACAGGGACACAACTACAACGGGGACACCGGGGGAAACAGGGGGATGTAAATGACGACCGGGACACCGGGACAGGGAATGGTCGATTAGCAATCACCATCAACAAAGCTCAAGGGCAATCATTAGAATCATGAGGTATAGATCTGAATACAGATTGTTTTCCCATGGACCATTATATGTTGCATGTTCAAGAGTCGGTAAACCTGACAATCTATTTATATGCAAAGACAATGGGACAGCAAAGAATGTTGTATATTCGCAAGTTTTACGTAGTTAAAACCATATATATATATATATATATATATATATATATATATATATATATATATATATATATATATATATATATATATATATATATATATATATATATATATATATATATATATATATATATATATCTATATTCACAGGTGGGACATAGGGACACAACTACAATGGCGCGTAACTATTATGGCGCGTAACGACTTACGCGCGCGGGGGGGATTGGGGGGGGCGCGAAGCGCCCCCACCAACTAGGTGTTGGGGTGGCGCGAAGCGCCACCCCAACAGCTAGTATATATATATATATATATATATATATATATATATATATATATATATATATATATATATATATATATATATATATATATATATATATATATATATATATATATATATATATATATATAGGTTTGCTCCTAATTAGGTCATAGTAGCTCCAGCAGAGGTATGCACTGTGATATCAAAATAGATATTTACAGTCACAGAGCAATAGATAAGTTAAGTACAGGGTAACAAAAGAAGTTATAAGACAGTTGTCTGGAAATCTATTGTAGCTGAAATGCAAGATTTCAAGACTTAGGTATATTTAAAAATGCTAGTTTATACTTAAAAGCAAAGAATAACTAACCTGGATAGCACATAAAGGGCTGAGGCGGTTCCGGATACAACTCTGGTGCATCTTCTGGTTGTTGGGCTTTGGGGCAGGCAGGTAGGTCTGGAAAAGTACAACAAATTATCATTTTATTTTATGCATCTTCTGAGTGATAGAACTTCCATGTATTTTTGAGTGTGACAAAAATGCTCTTAAAATATAAAAGAACTAATAGCCACTTTAAATGTGAATATCTGGAAAGAATTAAGATAAATTTTAAATTTAAAGTAGGACTCTTGTGTTTCTGAAAAGCAGCTTTGTTTTATAAGTTTGCTAAAATCTAAAACCAAAATCTTCTTTTTTTTTTCTTCAATTTCTTATCTGTATTATAGAAATACATAATTTCACGGTAGTATTGTCATCTTTTTTGTAAAATTCTTATGATTAATATTCAATAAATAGTCTACGGTAGAGATTCTTTCCAGTTTTTGAATGCACCCAGTGTACGCTGTGCAGCAGAACTAGCAAACTATTGCAAACGCACGAATATTGGTTGGACAGCTTTCCGCTGAGTGGAAATAGAACGAAAACTGCAGCCGGCTTTAGTCTCCAGCTCGCGAAATTGTTCTCTTGTCTAATTCAAAATATAGTTTAACCCTCTATATATACAGTCTGACTATGAATATAGTCTGACCCTCAAAAGTCAGGCAACAAAACTCAAGATTAAGTATTTTGCGAACCAAATATCTACAGCTGGATTACTACGCCGATGTTAATAACTACTTTAAATAGTAATTCCAATCACATGCTTGGAATGGTTGGGCGTCGTATTGACGTATTTTGACACGTCAGTAACAATTTCTGGCCACTGTTAGGTTACTATTACGTAAGGCATGTCTCAGTAGCGCGTGATTAATAATAAAGACCTTAAAAAAAACAAAAAAAAACAGGTTATTCGTCTTAGGCTACCAAGTGCATTTTACTCTGCTTGCATTTTTCCAGAAGAGAAAGGAAGGCTCTGATACATATTTATCATATGTTATATCACTTGTCCAAATCAGTTTTGAGATCAAATTGCAGAAAAAGTTTTTCTTTTACTTACACTCTAATCTGATGCATTTTCTCCCAGAATTCTAGCCTGATTCTCACGAAAATATATATTTTCAATTATATATATTATCAAGAAATGTTTTTCTTGAAAATATATTTTTTCAAGAAAAACAGAAAAGGCGCAGGATTCATAGTCGTAATAAGCATATTCATATAGAAATACTCGTTTATATTTAAAAACCAAAAATAACTAACCTGGATAGCACAGAAAGGGCTGAGGCGGTTCTTAAAAAACAAAACAAGCAAGCAGCAAGAAATTTAACGAAATCATAAAAGTGAATTAAACTGAAATAAAACCAATAAAAATAACACAAACCCAGAAAAGAATCAATAAAACTGAAAAATCCCAAGAAGCAAATAGTCAAATGATTTAAAAAAAAAATCTTCACGGAAAAACCAAACGTATTCGTAGCTGATGAACTGTTGTAACATAAATAATTAGCGGTTAGATACTAAATTAAACTTAAATAGGATTCTACCCACTCTTAAAGAGTCGAGAAAAGTAATAAAAAAAAGGCATAAAATTCTTCTCCCTGGTCAAAAGGTGAAAAGAATTGCGGTAAATGTCAGTTCCCCAAAAAAGTCTAAACTACTTGTGAAAATACTTCTTCTTTGATCTATTCCAGCACTGGAGAAATATTTTTTCAGTTCTCTCTTGAACTGGTTCAATCGATTGCCGATTTTAGATAGTCTTCCTAACGATTTCTGTCGCATTGTTAACTGCGTCAAACTACGTGGGATTCTTAGAGTTAAAAAACAATTTTTTTTCGGGGGGAAGTAAAGAGCGAAGTTGAAACTTAAAACGAACAAAAATTATTACTTCACAGCCTATCTAATATCTTATATGATTAAAAAAAAAAACAAAGTTTATCCGAGGGAAGTAAAGAGCGAAGTTAAAACTTAAATTGATCACAAATTATTACTTCATGGCCAATATAAGATAAATTAAAAAAAAAATGTTTTTCCAAGGGAAGTAAAAGGCAAAGTTGAAGCTCAAAACGGGCAAAAATTATTATTTCACAGCCTTCACAAAACAATACATGTTTTAAGAGCTGTTTAAGGGTTCATTTTAAAGCTTATATTTACACCTAATCGCTTTTTATAAATTTGACTTGATAGCACATTTCCACAAAGTGTACTTTCGGTTGTTTCCCCATTTTTTAAGTGAAAAAAGTGCCTTTTCCAATGAAATGACCAAAACAAGGTGTTTTTCAAAACCTAGGGAGGAGCAAAAACTAAGGGGACAAGGACGTCCCTTCCTTTCAATTACGTCTCAATTGTTAGAACTAGCACACAGGCTTCATCGCAGAGTGAAGTTTGAAGGCTCAATTCAAAACTGTTGATCATTCAAGCTTAATTTTTGGTAGATTTGTAGTTGAAAAGTTTTTAGTTTTAGTTAATTTGTTTTCCCAATAATCTTTAATTTTTAAGATGAGAAGGCGATTTATTAAACTTACTAAGAGGGTCTGTAGGGGAAGTATATGTGACGGGTTCTTATAAACCACTATTTAAGGGCTTTGAACCATAATTATTGCAACGTTACTGTTTTATGCTTCCAAACTCTTCCACTTAAGAAGTGGCCCTAAAAGTACAGTTTTTAATGCCATATGGAACTTATGGATGGTAAAACTGATGAAAAGCACGTAGATATGAGTAGTAGGTTTAAAATGAGCCTTCCCGGGATACGCTTTAAAAAATGAGTGCATCACATTTGCAAAAATAATGGATTATCTGAAAAATAATCATAAGAAGGGACAAATCATGATGAAAAAGAAAAATCCAAGGTGGAATCAAACGCATGATAATCTAATTTGAGGTCCTGTGTTGCACTAACAGAACCATGCCTCTAATAATGTAATTTAATATATTGGTGTTTGTAGGACTTTGATTGCGTAGATTATTAAGGAAACCCAGAGGAGGAACATGCGTGAGGTGCTTTCGCAAACCTTCAGTTAAGGGTTTTGGACCATAATTATTACAATTATACCGTTTTACACTTCCAAGATTTTCCACTTAAGAAGTGGCACTAAAAGTATTGTTTTCACTGCTATATCTCACTTATGAATAGTAAAATTGAAAAAAAGCACGTATATATGAACCAAAGTTTTCAAATGAGCCATTACATCACTCTATAAGGTTCTGAAGGCCCACTAGCCCCAGCTTTTCAACTTGAGGCATGGCACCAGAAGTGCCGTTTTTAGTGCCATTTCACACTTGCAGATTGTGAAAAAATAGGAGGAACGTAGATATAATCAATATTTTTTATATGAGCTAACAAAAATCTATCTAAGATGTTCTGGTAGTCCGCTAGCCCACCCCTTGAGAAAAGGCATAAAAAGTGTCTTTTTTCGTACACGGCACTTACAGATGGCGGAATTTATATGAACCACGTATACATGAGAAATAGCTTTTGAATGAGCATTTAAGCATCTCTCTAAGATGTTCTAGTAACCCGCTAGGCCTGGAAAGAAGAAGAAAAAAGCCCACTTTTTAACTTTTAGTTACTATGGACTGTGGTTCGCTCTTTACTAGGTTGCAGCTAATGCTACAACCATGACAAAGAATTCATTGCAAATTCTCCACAGAAACTTGTTAACATTGAAATCTATGAGATTTAACAGATGGTAGAATTTGTAAAAACCTAGTAAATATAAGCAATAGCTTCTAATTGAGAAATTAAACATTTATCTACGGTAACGTGGGAGCCTGTTGATGTTTCAGTAGCTTACTGATGAGCAGATGATTTATGAAACTTAATAAGGCGCTGGGAGGGGGGATGTATGGGAGGGGTTCTTGTAAATCTCCAGTTAAGGATTCAGAAGCATAACTATTACAATAGTACCTGTTCTGTACTCCATTTAAGAAGTGGTAACAAAAGTATTGTTTTAGGTGCTATATTGCACTTAAGAACGGTGAAATTGATAAAAAGAAAAACGTACGTATATATGAGCAATAGCTATCAAATGAGCCATTAAACATCACTCTTACAAGTTCTGCTTGCCCAACAGCCCCAGATTTTCCACTTGAGATACGGCAGCAAAAGTGCCGTTTTGGAAATTGCAGACGGTGTAATTTATAGGAAGAACGTAAAATGACTATGACATGTCTTTGGTTGAAGATAAACCGGCTTGACCTAAATATAAATAAGTCAAATTTTGTTATCTTTTCACGGTGCCCAATTTATTATCCTTGGATTACGGAAATAGCTACACCAAAGGGAATTATTAAGCGGTCAAATTCCGTTAAGTACCTTGGGATTATTATTGACGGAATTTTATCATTTAAGTACCATGTAAAAACTATAAGTAGAATATTATCGCGGAATTTAGGGATTATTCGTAAACTAAAACATTTATTCCCTTCAAATGTTATACGGTTATTATATTTTTCTCTGATTCATCCGTATATCTTGTATTGCTCGTCTGTATGGCTTAGGACATTCCCCTCAATACTTCGCACAATCCGCGTACTGCAGAATAATACCATTAGATCATTTTGTGAATTGGGGAACCGGGAATCGGTCAGGTCAATGTACAGTATGATAAATATAATGCCTGCAGCCGGATTGCGTGATTTTTATACACTGGTTTTTATGTATAAGCACCATTATGTGTGCGTTCCAGAATGTTTTACAGGAATTTTTCGGGATAGATCTAACATTCATGATCACAGAACTCGAACAAGTGGAGATATTGAGGTTCCTCGCCTAGTTTCAAGTAGGACTGCTTTTTCAATTATTTATAGAGGGGCTAAGCTATGGCTTGTAAGCAATAAGCTTGTTCCAAGTATCAAAGAATTGCCCATTAATCAACTTAAAGCCGTGCTGCGTGTGGGGTTTCTTGGTAGGTATACCTTTGAATTAGATTGAGATTGATTGATTTAATATTGGAAATAATTGTTTTTTTTTTCTTTTGTTTTTGTTGCTTCGGGATCATGATATTATGTTGTTTGATTGTGTATGAATTATTATGCAATTTTTTTTCTCGGTACACGGTTTCACCTTTCTGCTTATTTTAGATTATCATTGTTTTCTTTTCTCTTCTATTTTTTGCTCTTTTTTGTTAGTAACACACCCTCGCAAGCAACACTTTTGGTGTGGTAACGATTGATTTTGTCTGTGTTATTTCTTTTGGTTAATAAATTAATACTACTACTACTACTAAAAATATGAGCCAAAACTTTATATGCGCTGTAAAAAATCTGTCTACTATGTTCTGGTAGCATGTTAGTGCAATCCCTTGAGAAATAGCTCAAAAAGCGCCATTTTAATGCCGCGTGGCACTTGCAAATGGAGGAATATATAAAAAGCAAGTAGATATGTGAAATGCTACCAGCATCAATGCTAGATGCTACCGATGCAAAAAAGGGATTTTCCTTGTTGTTCAAGGAGGGGGACTGTAATTTCCTTAAACAAAGTTTTCGACCATGCTGATAGCAATGGTGCACTTTTCATTTTGATCCAAAACCATTTTCAAGGGATTTCGGGCTTTTTTGAAGTCACCATAAATTCCATTTCGCAATAAACTTTTACTTTAAGATGAGCCGACATAATAGTTACCATTCCTGAGTCAGTGTCAGATGGCATTTTTTTCTACTAGGTAATTTTTTCAAAACGCGTTTTTAACTTTTGGATACTATGGGCTGTGGTCCTTTACCAATACCACGTACACCCCTTCCCCAGGGACTATGGAGGGTCATATCATCATCGAAACTATATTTATTGAACCTTTGAACCATTTTAAAATGGCTACCTCTAAATTTTTATAGAACGACTTTGGGGGGAAGGGGCCTTTTGGGAGGGGGGTTAGTTACCCTCCAATATTTTCGGTCATTTAACAATCTAGAAAATTTAATTTCCTTTCAAATGAGCCCTTAAACATATCTCGTATGTTCTGGTCATTCGCTAGCCCTGGTGAAAAAAAAGAAAAAAACAATAGCTAAGAGCTCATATGTCACTTTTGACGAGGCGAGAAGAGCTAAGAGCCAAGAGATCATATGGTATGAGCTCTAACAAAATTCTATGAATCAATAGATTGATTTAAAAGGAAAATAAGAAGCTTAATGCCTGTCAGGATTTAAAATAAGAGCTCTGAGTCACGATGTCCTTCTAACTATCAAAATTCATTAAAATCCGATCACCCACCCGTAAGTTATAAATACCTAATTTTTTCCAATTTTTTCTCTCCCTTTATCCCCCAGATGATCGAATCTGGGAAAACGACTTTATCAAGTCAATTTTTGCATATCCCTGATACGCCTACTAATTTTCATCGTCCTAGCACGTCCAGAAGCACAAAACTCGTCAAATCACTGAACCCCTCCCCCCCAACTCCCCCAAACACAGTGAATCCAGTACGGTTCCGTCAAACACGTATCAAGGACATTTGCTTATTCTACCCACCAAGCTTCACCCTGATTCCTCCGCTCCAAATTTTTCAAAGATTTCCCCCTCCAACACCCCCAAATGTCAAAAGATCTGGTCGGGATTTGAAATAAGAGCTTTGAGACATGAATTCCTTCAAATTTTCAAATTTCATTAAGATCCGATCCCCTATTCGTAAGATAAAAATACCCCAATTTTCACGTTTTCCAAGAATTCCGGTTTCCCCCTCCAACTCCTCCCAATGTCACAGGATCTGGTCGGAATTTAAATTTCGAGCTTAAAAGCACAAGATCCTTCTAAATATCAAATTTTATTAAGATAGGGTCAACCTTTCGTAAGTTAAAAATACCTCAATTTTCAAAATTAACCCCCCCCCCAACTCCACCATAGAGAGCAGACCCGGTACGGTTATTTCAGTCACGTATCTTATACAGGTTTATATTCTTCCATCCAGTTTCATCCTGATCTCACCGCTTTTTAAGATTTCCACCCGCCCCCCCTAACTGCCTCCCCCGGTCGTATAAGTAGATTCATCACAACAAGATTAACTGGGTATAAGAGAAAAAATACTGTGATCATCCTCGAACAAAATAACTTTTTGGCTTATTCTTCCCGATTCTAGTGTCTTGTCTTCTTTAGACTTCTTTAGACTTTAGTCTTCGGTAAATACTGTTCGAGCTTATATATCGTTTCAGTGAAATAAATATGGATTTGAGCCCAAATAAAATTAGTGCCTTCAAAATTGAGGACAAAACGAATGGTTTTATGTAATCGAGAAAGAAGAAATGGCAGTCTTCAACTTGAATGCTCACAAATCGAGGTTCTGCTTCCATTATCAGTAAAAAAAAATAAATCACATGTCAAAATACAGAACCGAAAAACTTTCGCAAGAGGGGGAGAGGCCGTCCTATTTCTAATATCAGGATCATCTTTTTAGCTTTCATGTAATTTCTTATGCTTTAAGAAAAACCTCCCGTCATTACGAAAGTAAAACAGTTCAAAATAGGGATGATACCTTTTTATTGACAGTGAATAGATATAAAATTATTTAACTGGATATTTCGAACAAATATACAGTGTTCACTGTATACCAGTTTTACTGCTGATGATGAACACTGTATATGTTTTCGAAATATCCAGTTAAATAATCTTATATCTATTCACTGTCAATAAAAAGGTATCATCCCTATTTTGAACTGTTTTACTTTCGTCATGGAGAGGCAGTGTGGTCTTCGAAGTTATCTCCCGTCATTTTTCTTTGTTTTCGTTGAATTAATCCCCAATAAACTAGACCACTACATACGAGCCCGTCAGAACAGTTTCATTTCAATACTTGTCGGCTCATTGCGCATACTTTAAAATTCTTGAAAAATTCTTCATGGCACAATTTATTATTTTTTTTTTAGTTTAGACTAAAAGTGTAATTTCAATATAAATACCTAGAATCCAGAGTATTTAGAACCCTGAAAATTCATATTCACTAGGGTAAACCACGGATCATCCCCAAAATCATAGACCTATATGGAGAGAATTGCGCCCACGCTAGCAAAGGTGACAAAGTAAGGACAAATACAACACCCCTAAAACGCAGAATAGAAAGTAAGACGAGAAGGGAAATATGACATTAAGTAAATGACAAGGGTCAAAAGTGTGAAGAAGCACATAAGAAAGATGACAGCCACTTTATGTAAATGAAAGTCTGCAGACTATTGAAAAAGAAGCCCATAGCCTCTTCTGCAGTATCAGCCTACACAAATAAAGATAATCCGTAAGAGAATTGAAAAGAATTTAACAATCGAAAGAGCACTTCTCCGAAATTCTGATCCCCACAATTAGGCCAAACCTAAGTGTCCCATTGTCTTTCCCATCTGTTGCACTATCCAACAGACTCATAGCTTACTCCATTAAGAGATGACGCATCCCGAGTCATAAGACTCTGAAGATCAACAAAACCCTTAGATTAGACCTTTTTCAGTCACGGTGGCTAAATTCGGGCCCAGAAGAACTGAAAGATATCTCTCAAAATGTCATAGCCTTTATCTGGAAGATGGGCCATTTCCCAGAGGCTTTAGCAAAACATACAATTGTTCCTGAACAGTCAAACGGCAAATATTCTTGCTTGAGTCCTTCTAGACCAACCAAAATTCCTGACGAACCACATCACAGAAGAACATCGTGCCAGATCTTGGAAAGTCTGTTCCACCATATATCAGATTGTCCCAGCTCAGCAAGTGATAGAGAAATATATCGAGCTTGCAAGAACTGCTATAACTTATCATCGTTTTCAAGCGTTTTCAAGCCATATCATGACTTGATATGGTGATATTAGGTTTGGCACATTGCATCTCTGATTGGGGGCATACACTCAAAGTTCGTTACACAGTTCCAGATACACGAGGGACTGAGAGACAAATTTCTTACATCAGAAAATGTCTATAGGGTGGTCTCCTATCTTCCCAACTTTTTTTGTCAGCTTTATGCGAGACCTTTAGGTTTTCTATCTTCTTCAACACAGTATTATCCTTTTCTGAAACTATAGATTGCCCAGTTACCGATAGCAAACTAATTGACCAATATTGTGAAACAATATCTTGGGACACCCTCTCTATGCAAACACCGGTGAACGCATTTCAGCGGCTGAAGCGTCCGGGATTATCGTTAATACAGGCGAAACCATGGTCATGCGGTTGTCTATGGACCCAGCGTCTAGAACTATGCAGACAACAATTAAAGTAGAATCAGATGAAAACGTTGAGTCTTACGCATACCTAGGAAATCTCCTAACTCCTATAAATAATCATTCAAAATCGACGAGGCAAAGACTTGGCTTCTTCGGCCTACTATCAATCTCGAAAAGTAAAGGATTGTTGACATCTTTGTAGACCTGACTTCGAATCTCTCTTGGAATCCCTATAGCTATATACACAAGTAAAACTTGCTTAATAAAAAAATGATGATGAGTAAAGAATCTTCAATTTTGAAATTAAACGGCTCCATCGCTCAGTAGGGATCACCTACGCCAACCAGGTATCAAACGAAGATCTTCTGTAAACTCAACCACATCGTCCGTGCCATCGTAGACTGGATCAAAAGTCAACATCTCCGCTTGCTAGGTTAAATTCAACAAATGACAGCTGACGTAGCTACCAAAAGTCACCTTCGAGTCTAAAGGCGGGTACATGGTATGCATTCCACAAAGGCTGATGGGAATTCAGTAAGGTAGTCAAGTAATTGAAAAGACATTAAAACCTCTGAGTCTAACATATGTTTTTTGCTTCATTTATTGACTGGTGATTTTGAAAGATTTTCACTTTCTTCAAAATCCTATAATTTTTCATATCTATATCCACGACAGGTATAAGAACAGTATTGTTGTCATATATTTTGTAAAGCATAACTTATAATAAGAGCGCTTTCGAAATTATAACTTTCACAACTTTTATGAAACATTCCTGGTTTCAAAAGAAATTTTATAGATCCAGTCAAACCAAAATTGCCGACAATATCTTTTCAAAGATTGCAACATGCGATTTATCTTTTGATTTGGCAGATACATTGGGCCTTTTATCTTAAAGTAAATTTTGAACTCTATCCAGACTTTGTAAACAGAGCGAGGTGTACAAAATCAACAAACAGATAGAAGAGCGGAAGGGTTTAAACAAACACTAAAGAAGTCCTTACTATATAAATGGATTTCACATTCAGTCCTTGTATCTGAAAGATTAGGGTGTTTAAGCCTTTCTTTTAGGGTGTCTAAGAGCATTTGACCTCTATTCTTTAACCTTTTCCATGTTGACTTCCACTGAATTGGCCGAAATCAGAAAATTATTAAGTTTGAAGTTTCTTATCAAAATTCAACTTAGTTAGTCATCCTAAAAATTGTGTAATTTATTCACTTGTTCTGTCATTTCTCAAATCTCCACTCAAAGTTCCACAATTAAAATTTTTAACTAGTCTAAGGGTGTCAAAGACAAAACTTCGAAGACATTATGAAAAGTTATGTTTGCCAGTTGAAAATTTAGGGCCTGATATGACGTTGTTACAGTACTTTTATCTGGGGTTTCAGTCTGTCGAGTTTGCTTTCGATTGCAAAAACCGATAAATTTTTGTGATGACAAATACAGAGTATTTTTCAAAATGATGTTTTTTTATTAGCCTGTTCGGTAAGTTTTCGGTTAAAATGATGCCGAGACATTTCAATTAAAATGCAGGGACAGTTTGCGGTACTAGTCGAGATAGCCCCGTAAAAGAGGGGGGAGGAGGTAGGGTTTATATTTTTTGAAAACAGTCATTGGACCAACATCAACGAAAAACGACTTTTGATACAACCAGATTCAGATACATCAGGTTGTGATGTCTCAGAGAAGGATATTTTTTGCTTTCGAATGCTCTTGTAATGCATTTGAAATAGGGATTTTTATGAAGAACGGTTCGGACATTTTGTTTTGTATAAAAGATCTAATTCTAGACCTGATACTCTGAAATGTGGCTTTGACTAATTTTTGTGGTGGAAATTTCTTTTGCTCAACCTAAACGATGTTCTCCGACTCTGTGAAGCTTAAAAACTTTGATTCAGTATCAAAAGATAAATTTGTTCACGATGCAGAGAAAAGCCAAGACCGATAGAGTCTTTTTTCTTTCGTAAAAGCTTGGAACTATATGCTCCTATAAGCAAACCCTTTTCTAGAACAATTCCAACATCACAATTGTTTTGATTTACAATCAATACAAATGGGAAGCTGCTAGGGAAAAAAAAACTTTAAGTGGGTTCTGAGACCACAGTAGCCATACATGACGAACAAAATACAAAGTATAAAAAAAAAATACAAAACATAATAAAACAACAAAACAAACTAGGATAATTTTTAATCACTAAATAATGAAAACAAAGCAAATATTTGGAAAAAACCCCACTGAGCCGTCTTCTGTGCTAAAAATAATATATGCACTACAAAAGAAAAAGCTTCAGAGGCAATCGTATTAAAACAACAGAGTGACTAAAAACAAACCACAAATGAAAAAACCATTCAAAATTGAATAGGATGAGAATTCTTTCAAGATGCAGCCTATCTATCGGTTCAATTTATACTAAAATGACTAATTCACCTTTTCCTATGAGGAGAAAGAATGTGTGCTGATTCTCTTTTCACCTTATCCTGACAAAGCAATAATTGAATATTATTTTGAAATATTAGTTTGGAATTGAACAAGCAGCTTGAACACTGATGCAAAAAAAGTACAGTAAAATATGAAGAGTCAGCAAAGAAGTGATTTGGAATGCTACGAAGCATTGAGTAGTCAATCATCCAAAAATAAAAACAATTACATTGATTTAGGTCCCCGAACACTCTTGGATCAAAGGTAACGAGATGGAAGAAGCAGCAGTCAAGAGTAAAACATCACTGACAGAATATGGACCAGAACTGATCGTCCTCGTTTCTGTTAGTTGCTGGAAAGCGGAAGCGAAGAGGTGGAGCAATAGAGGATTGGAAACAAAAAGAACACTTTCGAAATTTAACCTCACGCTGTCGAAAAATATACTACGGCTAAGAGGGTTAGAGATAAGAATGGTGACTGAATCCATAACAGGAATTGGGATGGGAAGCACCTTGCCAAAATAGGGAGGGATATTCCCCTTTCTGCTAAAATGTAAAATAACTAAAATCTTGACGTACGCTGCAATTCTTCCAACTTGTTTAAATGTGAAAACCAAGAGACATCTAGCACAAGAATGTCCAGTTAGGAGTAGATACTAGCTAGAGATTTTCTGTTTATTGAATGTTAATCTCGAGGATATAGTGGATGGAGAAGGGCAGATGACGAATTACTATGGCAAGGATGGGGGGAGGGTCAAATTTATCATGGATTCTGCCAGGCAATAATTAGATATTTTGGGGATATAGAGACAATGGGCCCCTGAGGCCTGAGTCCCCACCCAGGGTGTATGGGTCCACCCCACCATAAATTAAATAAATTAATTGGTTTCTCTTAACAGCAATATAGTTTTGGTAATTAACAGTAATTGGTTTGTAATCACTTCTTTTACTTATCGCCGAAGAAACATTAGCACAAGAAAAGCAAAAAGGTCCGTTAAGTAGAAAATTTAACTGATTCCCATCTACATATAGTTTAAATATCTGTTCAAACCTAATAAGAACTCAAAAATCCACTCTCACTGATAAGATGAACTCCAGTTACAATTTTAGAAGTAGTGTCTTTTAGAATTATGATGACATAAAAGGCATAAAAAGAGAATAAGAAAGGAAAGAACTAAATTGTGCTGAAGATTTGCAAAAAAAAGAGAATCAATGACATCTAGCAAAAAGTTACCAGCTCCTAACCTTTAAAACTTTTTTTTTTTACTGCAATAGTACCACGGTGCTACTGATCTAAACGACGACAGCATATTTTTGGGAATCTGCAGCAAGCTCATAAGATCATCTGTCAAATACTCTTTTTTATATTGTGCTCTGTCGTTTTTACGACATTATAATAAACGACTTGAAAATTTACTTTCATCTAACGGAAGAACTACAATTACTATTTTAGATATATGAAACACCTCTAATATCTGCTCTTTTCTCAATCATTACTCTGAATTTAAAGGCGTCAAAAAGAATATAAAAAAAAATTCAAAAAACTAAACACCATAATTAATGGAAATAAGCTATGAATCTAGCAATAAAAGAAGAGGGCCAAGGTATGAAGTTATAAAACTTAGCTCATCTGCAGCTGTAGAGTATTACTTTACCGATGATCTAAGCTCCAATGAAAAGATGTTCTCTCGAGTATCTTTTTGCCCACCCTGGTTTTTACGACTTTCTAGAAGACACGTAAACTGAGCGACGACTTGAAAATTACCTCTCATTTAACAGGTTAGCTAAATTTACGCTTCTAAAACTGTAAAGCGCAATTTTTTTCTTTTTTTTTTATCTGTTTCCTAGAAGCTTGATATGGTGATTAGAGGACGTCAAAAGATATCTAATTGAAGCAAGAAAGAGGCAAAAATGTGGAAAACAATTTGAACGATAAAAAAGGAAAAGTAATAAGACAATGGATTTAAATACATATAGATAATATTGTTACTTCTTGCATAAAATATTAATTATCAACCGTTCTTTGCTGTCCCATTGTCTCTGCATATAAATAGATTGTCAGGTTTACCGACTCTTGAACATGCAACATATAATGGTCCATAGGAAAACAAGCCGTATTCAGATCTATACCTCATGATTCTAATGATTGCCCTTGAGCTTTGTTGATGGTGATTGCTAATCGACGATTCCCTGTGTCGCCGTCGTCATTTATATATCCCCCTGTGCCCCCCCGGCGTCCCCGTTGTAGTTGTGTCCCTGTGTCCCGGTCGTCATTTATATTCCCTGTGTCCCGGTCGTCATTTGTGTCCCGGTGTCCCAGTCTGTGATTTCTCTTTGAGGGTCCCGGGCGTCATTTATATTCCTTGTGTCCCAGTGTCCCGGTCGTCATTTGTGTCCCGGTGTCCCGGTCTGTATATACATTCGTTTTTGAATTGGTCTTTTTTTAGGTTTTAGTTTTTTACCTTTTTTTAGTTTTTTTAGTTATACCTCATGATTCTAATGATTGCCCTTGAGCTTTGTTGATGGTGATTGCTAATCGAACATTCCCTGTGTCCCCGTCGTCATTTATATATCCCCCTGTGCCCCCCGGCGTCCCCGTTGTAGTTGTGTCCCTGTGTCCCGGTCGTCATTTATATTCCCTGTGTCCCGGTCGTCATTTGTATCCCGGTGTCCCGGTCTGTATATACATTCGTTTTTGAAATGGTATATGATGAAATAAATTTTTGTGTTTTTCCCCTTTTTTCTTTTTAGTTTTTTTTTTGGTTTTTACTTTTTTTTAGTTTTTTAGTTTTTTTTCTTTTAGTTTTTTTTCTTTTAATTTTTTAGTTTTGTTTTTCTCCTTTATTTTTCTTTTTTTCTTTTTTTTCTTTTTTTCTTTTTTAGTTTTTTAGCTTTTTTAGTTTTTTTTATTAGTTTTTAGTTTTTTTTTCTTTTTAGTTTTTTTGTAGTTTTTATTTTCTTTTTTTTAGTTTTTTTAGTTTTTTTTACTTATGTCTTGGTCGTCATTTATGCTCCCTGTGTCCCGGTCGCTTTCTCTTTGAGAGCCCCGGTCGTCATTTATATTCCCTATGTGCCGGTGTCCCGGTCGTCATTTGTGTCCCGATGTCCCGGTCTGTAATTTCGTCAGTCGAAAATATGACGTCAGTCAACACACAAACATGACGTCACCCGACAGACAGACCCACACATCCACAGACAACTTATTTTTATTTATATAGATATGTAATACCAGCGATTATAGCGCTTCAGTAAGGAGCTATTGCTGATATTTATGACTTTGCCACAGAAAAAAATTTTGAACTGAAAGAACAGTACGACATTAAAAATTGAAAGGGAGAGGAGTAACCACTCATATGAGAAGGGATGCAACTTCCCCAAGTCACAACTCTTTGTACTTAGGTTTGACTGATACTTTCCTGAGAGCACCCGTTTCGCACCTTCAAAAAAAAATTAGCTTTTGGTTTAATTTTTTTGCCATTGGCTGTCGGGTCTAGTTTTTGTTGAGTGATCAGTTCAAATTCTTGTTAACTGCTAGAAATCTGTCCCTCTCTCTTTCTCCCTTACTCACTCTTCTTAAGCCTTTCTTTTTGTTTTCTTTGTTTTGTTTTTATGTCTTTATTTCTGTTTATGAATTAGTGTATAAATAGTACTTTTATTTTCCCCTCCTTCACAGGCCACGGGGCCTTTGCGGTAATATATGTATTATGTTTTTTTTGAAGTTTTTTCCCTTAATTGGAAACACATCTTATGTTCCCTTGAGCATTTTAGACAGGAGCGTAATTTACTATACGGTAGGGGGGCAACGGCGCCTCCCAACTCAGTTAATGGTATTATATAGTACCTTTACGGTACCAAATGGCTCATTTCCCCCTCCTTTACAGGCCATAGTGCCTTTGTGGTAATATTGTCATTATAGTTGCCTTGAATTTTTTTTTTTTTTTTTAATTGGAAACCCATTTTATGTTCCCTAGAATATCTTAGACAGGGGCAAAATTTGCCATGGGGTAGGGGGTGACTTCCCCTCTCAGAACTCGGCTTTATAGCACTATATTGTACCTTTATAATACCAAATGGCTCATTTTCAAGTTTTTACTGTAATTTTTACTTTATTTGGGAAAATTAGCTCCAACTTTACCTCCCACTGGATTTTGATGAAATTACGCCACTGTCCGGAATTACACCCCTCTTTCCTCCTCTCCCCAATAAAACTGTTCGAGAGAGAGAGAGAGAGAGAGAGAGAGAGAGAGAGAGAGAGAGAGAGAGAGAGAGAGAGAGAGAGAGAGAGAGAGAGAGAGAGAGAGAGAGAGAGAGAGAGAGAGAGAGAGAGAGAGAGAGAGAGATTCAGAAAACACTTAATAAAAAAATTATTGCTACCTCCCCTAAAAAGCAAAACTTTCCCGTGGGGGAGGCGGAGAGAACAAAATCCTTGAAATAAAAAGGACAAGAGTTCTATTCACCGATTACTTATGAACATTGGAACTGGAAAATCTACTGTTTAAAGCAAATGCTAATAAATAACTCCTTTTAATTTTGAAGTATTGTGCGATAAATTTCAACTTTCTGTCTTATTGCTTTTGTGCTCATTCTTGAAGCACTGGTAAAAGATTCTAAATCTAGAGCAAGGAGGAGAAGAAGTTATCGGGGTGGCATCCCCTCAGATTTTACTTGAAACTTATTCGTTTTAACTTTCAATGTCACTCTTTACTTTTGATTCATTTTTTTCTGCTCCTTATTATATCACACTCATGGTAATCCTAGGAATAAGCTGGGCTCCACCTCCTAAGTCCTTATTTTTAACCGTAGGTTTAACCGATGATAGCAAAGCTTTTATAATGGGGTTATAGATGAATTTGTTTTACTCAATTGCGAAGGTTATTACTAAATATAGGCCAGTCTCTCACCTTGATTAAACCCTCGCTCTTAACGTTGAAGATAAACTTTAAAACATAATGGTTTAATGTTTAAAAACTAGTGTACCCTCTTTGAAAACTGCTATTTACGCAATATGACGGGAGCTGCCACGCTTACTCCGCCACCTAGGTTTCTAATAATTTTGAGTGTCGTTTACAATTTAATTTTCAACAACAGTATAGTATTTTGGCCAAAATTTTGAACAGTAAAAACAAAAGTAATAACACTGATAATAACAACTTTTAGGAAATATACCATAAAGTATTATTAGGTGTTTTTTTAGAATTTTTTAATCTTTTTAGCATGCACGAAAAAAAATATTAAAAATGTAAGAAAAAGAAAAAAAAACAGAAAATAAAAACGCAATTGCCTTTACATGTTTCAAAACAAATAGGCTACTAATTAACAAACCCTAAATATTTACAATAACAAAATCCAATGATACTTTGGTATTTGAATTTGTTGGATAATTTGATAGCCGGAAATATATAATCTAGACAAGAAAAAATACCGTGGATTTTAATTCAAATGGAAATCTGGTGGTCAGATACTCAAGCGAAATTAACCCTTTTACGTTTTGATAGCTCCTTTTGCCCAGCGAAGAAACCGATAGTGTGAAAGACTTTTTTTTTCATCATAAAACAGGAAATCAGAAAATTATAAGGAAAATAGACACCCCAATTGAGATCCAATTTTTCTTCATCTGCCCATTGCCTATTAGCGCTTTATGACGAATCTGAGGAGCGCAATGAATTCATTTTGACTAGAAATGGAAACTTACAGTAGGGAGCGACTATAAACAATGAATTTACGGTATTTTTCTTTTTCTAAAAATTAATGAAAAAAAGCTCTGATTCTTTTATTTCTCAGTGACTAGCAACATGTTTCCCGATGACAAAACTAGACAAATGTCACCCAATTCATTCAGAAACAGAAAATAATTAGAATCTATGTGTCGAAAATCGTTACTTATTTATAAGCCAAGATCTCTAAACTGGAAACATTTTCATTCGTTTTTTGAGATATCCGAAAAAAGCTAAATATTTCTTTCATAGCGTTTCGACTTCAAACTAGATTGAATTTTTCCAAAGTTTATTTTGATTAAATCTTTCGTCCCTAGCGACATTTGGAACAGTCTGTCTTTTGAAACAAAAAAAAAGAATTAGTAATTTTCTCAAAAGGTCTTCGTGATGTCACATCGAACTTCGACATAGAAAATACTAAAACAGTATGCAGATAATAAAAAATAATCAATAAGAAACTTGAAACCGAAGGGGCTATATAGAAGCAGAAACTACTAATTTTTAGAAATCTAGCAGCACAGCTCTGCTCGACTGAACTACATTGTTTTAGAAAATAGTTTAATTATCTGTGTTTCAAGATGCAAACAAGAATTCTACTATTCTAGATAGTTGTTTATGACTTCTTCAAAGACTATGCATATTCACTTTCCAGGATTAGGAGAGAGAGAAAAGTTATGAAAAGTTTATTTGCCAAAGAAGAACGTTATTTATGCTGATTGTTGCAAACAAATGTTGAATGTTATAGAACAAAGGCAAATTTTCCATTGAAGGTAGGGGCTCTAAGTGTCCTGAATACGTTTTTCAACAATGGAAATTTCAAGCATGTGCTTTTTGTTTCGACCTGACGCCATTTTCAAGGCTTTTTAGACTCTTGCTCAAAATTCTTGCAATAGTAACAATTCCTCAATCAGCTACAAATCGCAGTTTTTTCTTACTAGACAGGTTTTGAAGGAATTTTTAACCATTTGGCTACTATGTGAAGTGGTTTGTTATTTAATAGGTTGCAGTTATCTCTGCAACCATGATGAGTTAATTTTAATACTGCAAAGCGTTTAGAAATCACGGATAAGGTTTGCCTCTTATGTCTTTATTAGTGGGTTCAAAACAAATGAACCTAGGTCCATTTCAAATAGATAGAGCACATTTAATGCTCTTTAAACCTAGCGTCTTCTTGCACGCAGCAGCTCCTGTATATTCTATCTTAATCTCAAATCTAGATAATCATAAGGTAAATAGAGGGTACTGAGTGGTGGAGACTTACCAATATCCTCACCTTGGTTAAGATGAGTTTCTTCCTCAGTTAGACTGCTAGGCGGGCGAGTGTCATTCTGTTCGGATTTCTTCTTGGCAATTGATCCTTTTTTGAACATAACTTCTTGTCTTGGAGTAGAAATAATTGTATATTCCTCTGAAAAAAAAGACAACTTGTCAGTGTGTATTTTTTCATCATCGGGGAAGCCGAAGAAATGGAGCGCTGGAGAGAATCTGAGCTTAACCCTAGCTTAAGAAGTATTTAATGACCCACTAGCAGGATTAAAAAAAGAAAACAAGATGAAAAGAAGAAGATGGGACTAAAGGTAGTATAGCGGTTCACAGATGAATCCTTCGATGGCATAGAACTGATAACAATAAAAAAATATATAGAGAAAATGGGAGCAAAACAAAAATTACTTCGATTACTTTATTGCAAATGCTACTAAGTAAGCTCTATTTCTGGAAGCACTGCGATGCAATTACGTTTAAAGAGATGGGTTTGAAGGGGCTGAAGCCCTTTTCGCATTTAGCTTAACCATGGGTATGCTATTTGAGAACATAAGTAAAATAAAATAAAAGTTTTTTTTAATGTAAGAAAACGGGGACATTAAAAATTAAAACGAACAGAAATCATTCTGCATGTGAGGGACCTACCCCTCCTCAACCATGGTCTTTACACTAGAGTTTGACTTTTGGCCCCAGTTCTCTAAGAACGACTATTCAATTCCAAGACCGCTGGACTAGAATAAAATTATTTAAAGGACAATAAAACTTTACTGCAAAGAGGGGAAGGGCAGCCCCCTCACAAACGGAATAAATTCACTTCATTTTAAACTTCGATGTCACTCTTTTTATTTAAAAAGATAACTTTTTTATCTAATTTATTTCAGGGACGAATCGTAAGCTGCGCGCCAGTATAGCCTCTGAGGCTGGGAGGCTATATAAATATCCTTTCAGTAGTTCATGGAATATTTACTGGATAGTATTTTGGCTCTCTTTGGGCTACACAGGCCAAAATTTGTTTCACAGGCCAGTATGCTGAAATATGGAAATTTTCTCTGAGTCGATGGATAACATTAAACTTGTGAATTTTACGCATTTGCAATCAGCATTAAAGCGCCAATTCTTTTGATATACCAATAGATATCACAATCTCTTTTCTGGAGTTTCGGTTACTATTAGTTTAAGCTACTACTTCCTTATAGTTCGTTACCACAAACCGTCTATTAACAATTGTTTCGGATGGTAGTCAAGCAATAAAAAAAATGAAAATCAGTCACAATTACTTGGAAAATAAGAAGAAATAGTTCCAATACAGATATGTTACTTTCCAGGACGTGAAACATTCCTGGCAACAAGAAAAATTTCCTTAGGATATACCTGTCAAGTTCAAGGTCTCATCCTGGCAACAAAATGAATAAGAACCAACACTGGAAATTCCATGAGCCCCAACCAATGAAAAGAGGTCTTTCATCAAATCACTTATCTGCAGTATGATGCTTTATCACGAGGAAGGACCCTAGTGCTTCTACCAAAAATAGCTCCCCCTGTCACCGGTTCTATATGAATTCAGTTCAAATTTAAATCAATCATATGTGACATGTCTTTTATGCTTGCATTTGACACAAACTTCCTGATTTATTTCTAAAGACCCAAAATTGAGAGATTCAGTGAATTAGATGTGAATTGCGGTCTGAGACAAGCTAAGGGAAACCAAGTGAAACGTATACTCGGAATTATATTGAAAAAAAAAATGCTCAGATGAAACAAATTCTCATAAACCCAATGTCAAAAAGTCTGATCAGAAATTAGTATGTGGTGTTGTCACCTCTCAAGTTCAGGTTAGCCAACTGAATTTCTATTTATATCAAAAGGAAGAAACCACTGATAAGAATGTATAATCTATTAGACTAAAACTAAACTGATTTTTACATTGCTGCCTGGGTAATAATTTAATATATATACTGGGTAATAAGTTAATAATTTAATAGTAGGTAATCAATTTAATACAAAATAATAAATATTATTTCAATAAATCACGTATATTGATAGTTTAGTACAACAAATTAAATGTTACAGGGTCAAAATCTATTCAAAATTATGAGCAAATGAATGGCGCGATACCCGGGGCTGTTAGAATAAAGCTTGGTTCAATCATGAGATTAAGCATCTTGTGCTGCTCGTGGAGGAAGTGGAGGAGGACATCTGCTGTGGAAGGAGTCCGGCTGAAACAATCTGGCTGAAAAAAGATGAGTGCATACGACATTCACCTTCGCCCACCCGAAAGTTTGTTTACGCTATACTACTATCGTCTGCAGCAGCTCATTGCTGACAATTTTAGCAAAAGCCAAGCACCAGCACTTATATTTATTATTGTTTAACGTGTGTTTATTGTTTTTAATGTATTCCAATAGAGGACCATATTGATTGTTTTTTTCTGTGGATTTTTTTTTCTGTGGGTGGGGATTCAAAAGGATTTTTTTAGGAGGTACAAAAAAACTTTTAAAAACGCATCAAAAATTTGTTTATATTCATTTTTGTTACGTTTTTTACGAGTCGGAAAAATGTTTCGGGGAAGGGGAGGGTCACACCCCCTAGCCTCCTGGATACGACCTTGATTGTGCAATGTTTATAAATCACCAAGAAGCGTTTTTGTTCAATAGTTACTTTTCCTCCCTGCCGCTTGAATAGCACCTACTTCAATAGCACCCTCTCTTGCCCACCCCCCCCCCCATAAAAATACCTTAGCTACGTTCCTATATATATATATATATATATATATATATATATATATATATATATATATATATATATATATATATATATATATATGGATAAAGAATATAAAAAGAAAGAAAAATTCTAGTGCATCAGCAATTCCCTATTTCGTCATAACGGTTCTAATCACCTCAGCACTGCTCAAAGTCCAACGGAAGTCCATCTTTCTCAGATCTAACACCTAGCATAGCAAAAATATTTATCTTTTTCAATAAATGCTTAACGAACTACTTTCTGAAAACCCTTCCGTAAATTAAAATCAAATATCTTTTGACACCGAAATTGAAAGAAACATAGTTCCAGGATAATAAATCAAATGAAAGTATCTAACTGTATAGGATAATATTGTCAACCTTGGATATATAGCCTATATTAGACACATATATTTTAAATGATAGTTCAAGATATCACTTTGCACAGTGGCATCTAAGGGATTTGAACTATTTGATGCAAAGTGAGACTACTTGAGTAAAAGTCGATTATTATGAATAGAACAGGGGTACAGGTGTCAGGAATAGGAGATTTTTATAGGAGCTCCTTTCTCTTTAAATTGACCAGTCGAAAAGGCATAAAATATGAAACATTTCTTATCAATTTTAAATATAGATTAAGTACGTATGTATATTGACTATGCCCTTTTGATGACAGACTGAGCTGCATTCTCTCAAATGTCTAGTATTAGAAGTAGTTTTTGTACTTATCTGTTATAGCGACAACACTCAAGAAGTGAAGTTAGATTAATCCTAATGAAAAAACCAAAACATGATGAAAATATAATACCCTAGAAACAAATTCGGGCTATATATTTGCAAATTAGGGGGTAGAGGTATAGTATAGCGGGTCTACATCCAAAATGTAGTAGCTACAATTATTCTGAATATTATGAAGTAAGAATTGGTTTCTAACTTCGTACTATCCAAATACTTTACCCCCTCCCCTAATGTGCAAATATAGATCTAATTATGTAAGTCCAATTTATTCTGTTACCCACCGCTTGTTTTCCCCTAAGCGTAATCTAATTGTCTCTTAATACAGGCAGATGAAACCGGTTTGTTCTCAAGTTTTACACAGCATAATTCTTAGGTGTTGCCGCTATAGCAAATAAGTACCGTAGTTTTTTCTTTTTCTTTTGAAAAAACATGTGGAGCAAAGTTTTTATTTGTAACATTCTGTTGGTAAAAACTGTATCTAAATTGGAAAAAGCGTAGAAGACGTCAAGATAGCCAAACTTACTATTTGGGCTCAAATTACTACATGATCAGCTACTCCATCCAGCGACATCAACTACAGGTCATTGCAGAATGGGTATATAATCCACTTGGATAAACTTACAGAGAACAGCACATCAAGAAACATGTTATTGAAGATGAAATTTTTTACAAAGTTCGTACATCCTCCACTGTGATCAGTCTTTTCATAAATTTATGTATTAATGTAAAAAACAATGTTGGCTAGAAACCAAATATAAATTGTTTTCTTACAAACATGTAACCAGAATATATCCAATAAGAATACATTAATTCATTTTGTGTCGAAAGTGAAGATACATCAGTTTGTTAGAAGAACTTCTAAGGACAATGGAAAATTGATCACATGTATTTTCTTCGCCAGGCAGCTTTTTTCTCAAAAATTTACATTGGTAATGTAAAATTTGTTACATCAAATTTTCCAATATATCGAACGTATTTTGACGTAATACTTTAAATTACGTATTTTTTTCCAAGACCACATTGCCTTTCTATGAGGAACAAATAAAGGTTCAAATGGGGATAAGTCCATGTGCAAAAAATCACATTAAGTAGACTTTTAACTACTACTACTTCTATACTTGTTGTCTTAGTTATTGTTAATTATCCCTACATTTTTTAAGGTAAACATGAAGTACAACTTGCGGTACAGATCCATAAGGCGAGTTTGTTTCCCTTTCTAAACCATTTACAAGAAGTGCTAGAGATACATTTTTTGTTTAAATGTACTAAAGCAAGAAAACAAAAATTTGACTAAGTCAAATTTCCTAAGTAGTTAAAGTAATTATCTAAAATTACTAGAAAAGTTTCATTATAATTCGTAGGAACTTCTATGAGATACGGCGAATTTTAATTACATGCATGTTTGAAGTAGTGATTAAACCTCTCGCTTTGAAGAAACTAGAGGAAACCGGAGAATATCTAACTATAAAATACAAGTAAGTCCTTAGAGATATAAACATTAATCCCCAATCCTTGCTTGTTTTGCCCTAAATCAGAAGATATCTATCACATATAGTGTTATAGTTTCCCAGAAAAAATCCAACTTGATTATTTCGTAAAATATAAACTAGGGGAGGGGGAATTCTAAGAAGAAATTTAGCTTAGGCCCGAAAGATACATTTTCAAGTTTTCAAAACACCTTCTTCAGAAAATCTTCAGATAGTTGCAGGGTACAATTCCTCCACCCCTTTCCGCATAGGCTGGATGTTTTATAGATAAATAGATATTTATTGGCAAACAAAAGTCTCCTTGTGTCATGGCAAAAAAAAAACATAATTAGCGAACATTTTTTCCCATCGATTCTGTGTCTTCTTGGAAGAAAAGGAGGCAGGCTCCCTTTCACTTGGTTTCATAAAAATGTCAGTATTAAAGTAGTTTTTACATACGCCTTATGTTAACGTTATACTTTTTGTTCTAAAGTCGAACACTGTATATGTGTTCGAAATATCCAGTTAAATAATTTTATATCTATTCACTGTCAATAAAAAGGTTTCATCCCTATTTTGAACTGTTTTACTTTCGTCATGGAAAGGCAGTGTGGTCTTCGAAGTTATCTACGTCGAGTATATGGGGATAATGTGACCAAGGAGGTGTCTAAATATATTAACACCCATAAGAGAGTTTTAGTTTTACTGCTGATGATGAACACTGTATATGTGTTCGAAATATCCAGTTAAACAATTTTATATCTATTCACTGTGAATAAAAAGGTTTCATCCCTATTTTGAACTGTTTTACTTTCTTCATGGAAAGGCAGTGTGGTCTTCGAAGTTATCTACTTTTTGTACTCTTTGTGTTTAATATTATAAGCACAGTTGCACGCTTTATAACTTTAAGGGAGAGGAGGGTAATAGCATCTTCTAAAATGTGGGAGTCGCCTTGCTACAGTTATAAGAGCTGGCTGTTGGTTAATTGTCAGATGAAAATCATTAATAAGAGAAATAAAAAAGGCAAAGGGTGAAAATTCTCTTCCCTTTTTTGTAAACCAAGCTGTAAGATATCTGAACCACCTTTGTTAGCACCATCTATCTAGAAAATCATTTTTAGCCTATTTAAAATACGCATTGCGAAAGATAAAGACGTAGCAAGTCCTCTCCGTTCCACGACAATTTTAGTCACCAGTGCCCTTTTTCTCCTTGAAAAACATTGGCTTAGTGTATGGGAAACCATGCTTGTGACCAGCCCGGGAATACAATATAGCACTATGAATGTCCCGGATCATGAAGTTTAATTGAATGAAGTACATGATCCAGCATGTTAAAATTCAGCATGTCAGATTTGCAACTTATTACCACGAAGTGGAGCACTGTAGTTGTATGAACTAATGCTATAGGTTTAGACCAATCGTTACTGGATCAATCATCATTTTCTTATGAATTGAAATTTGTGGCTATTTTGTCACTCCCATCATTTCTTCCCATTGACAACAAATTATCCAAGTAAGGTTCTGGCGTAACTTATTCGGAAATTAGTCCAACTGAAATTTACGGGTCTTATCATGCACTATCCTGCCCTTAAGCTTTGTAGCCTATCATTTCAAAAGAAATAAAACGGTTAAGCATCTACCTCTAGTTTTCTCCGAATGTCTTATAGAGAACTGCAGATTTATTGATAGGGGGAAAGTCAATACCAGTTCGCTCAGAGACTTTTTCATATTGATTTTTGGTGAATTTGAAGCAAAACCTTACGTAACTTGATTTTCTAACTTGAAATTTCCAGAAAAGAGTAATCTTACGTGAAAAAAAGATAAAAAGCTACCAAATTTTTAGGATAGCGCATAGCCCGATGTATATAGCACTTACATAATACAAGGCTGCAAAATGTCCGGAATGTGACAGTTTGATCTTGTGAATGGTTTAAGTAAAAAAAAAAGACCTACAAAAAGGAAAGAGTGAATCTAGAGCTTAAAATGAGCTGAACTTTAAAGAATGAAGATAGGAAAATAAACAGGAGTTTATTTAAAAAAATTCAAATAATAATCAAATTTCATAGGAATAATGTTTAATTTCACCAAAGCTATATTTAATGGCTCCCGAGGTTGTTGCTAACAAATATGAGAAATCAAAAACGGTAAAACAAAAGCCTACTCCTACTATTATCCCCCCACCCCACTATTACTGGCGATTAGCTACTATGAATACATATTGACTGCTAATACTAACGAAGTATTAAGAAATACTATACTATACTAAAATACTAAATACTATACTAAAAATATAATATACTAAGCTTATTAACCAACTTAAACTGTTACTACTCTTTTTACTACACTTAAAACTATTTGGATTAAAAATTGAACAGAAGCAAATTTAAAAGAAAAAATTTCTTCTCAAAAAATAATAATCAAATTTGAAACTAAAACGGACGTACATTAGCCCGTATAGAATATCAAACTTAACGAGGAAATAATTACTGAGGATTAAACAATAAAACCTAGAACTAATATAAATTACATAGGTAAATGAAGCTCAATTTAAAAATAATGGAGATTGCAACAAATAAGGGTGGTGTCTATAAACATAAAAAAAGATATATTTTTATTCTTTTTTCTTTTGTAAAAACTAAAAATTAAATACTGTTACAATTTACAGGAATCAATTTTTTTATTTGTGTCAGTATATTTCTAACGCTCAATCTAGTTTTGTTAATCTTATATGCAATGCATTTTCGTCAATGATTTCCTCTTATTAAATCTTTTTCTTTCGATTGCATAGAAGATCAACTGATCAATTTAATATCCCATTGATTTCCTTTCTCGGCTTTCAGTAAACTGAAAATGACACCCTAGTCGTATGGGGGTCTGATGGGCTCCAACTCCACACTTGCTTGTAATAAAACTGTCTCGAAATATAAGAACTTGTGAAAGTTACTTTGACTTTAATATTTTAAAATCACCCTATTTCTGGCACAGTTTTCTTTCTTTTATATTCGTCGCTTTCAAATAGACGGAAAAAGCTACCACCTAAACATACCTTTCAATTTAAAATACCACAGACATCAAAACAAAAGCATTTTGTCTCCCTGGGTCCATCTTAGGTCTACTGAAACCTGAAAATCACGATTTTTTTTTTTGTTTCAAAACTACGAAGTCTTTAGGGGAGTGCCATAAATTTGCCAGTGTTGCAACGCTGAACCGTGAAAATAAATAAGTAAAACTAATTTACTAAATTTGGCAGAACTTCTCAGCCGTAAAAATTAAAACATTAACAATACGTTGATTCCCAAAGACAATTAAGCCTTCAAAGAAAAGCTGCCACTTCTCACATCTAATGTTTTTAACTCTTTTATAGCCCCCACTTACAGCTGTCGGCTGCTGTGTTAGCCCTAGGTGGTTTTTAACTCTTTTATAGCCCCCACTTACAGCTGTCGGCTGCTGTGTTAGCCCTAGGTGGTTTTGTGTTGTGATTGGTAGTCATTTAATCTGATTTTGGTATCTTTTTGCAAGGTGGTCTTTTTTGGTAATTCGTAAAGATTCCACGTAAAAATCTCAAGACCGTGTTCATGCATGATACTTTTTCCCCAAAAAATTTTCTGAACGTTCTGGGCTAGTTAGAGGTTAAGTAAAAAAATAACAGTCCACCCATTTCAGTTTCCAATACTCATACCAGCAAAAAAAAGGAAGCATGCTGTTTCAGATTGACAGTCTATTACCAATGGCAATAGGCTAGTAATGGACTGTTCTTGACGTTGTTCGGTATTATCCAAGTTAGAAGCAATAGCATCACATGACTTGGCATGAAAAATAAATTCCGAGCCAAAAGATAGAGCGATGAAATAATGGGAAATAGAATTCTAAAGTGACACAAAAAGGAACCATCCGCATTCACAATAACTAATAAATACAATCGTAACAGTCAGGATGTTCAAAGGTGCAATGCAATCAACAACATCGTTTCTATTCATTTATTGAGCACGGCTACGAGCAAAGAACTTTTTTGGGAGTGGGGCTAGCTCTTCTTTTATCCATTTTTGGAGAATTTCCGGTTTATCATACTCTATAAATCTTTGGGTTAGGAAGGATATTTCCCTCCAAAAACAAAAATCTCCGAGCACACTACGATTTCTTCTGTGAGACTGAAATTATGTTAAAATATAACGATTAGTTAGCGGGTAGAGATTACATCTAATCCAGATAATTGACAAAAAATTCGCATGCAATCACTCCACTCCTTCATTTTGGCGGTAAAACAACTATTTCCAAAAATATTACACGCAGAAATAAATAACAGCACCAAACACAAACGGACAAACGACATAAGAATACACGATGAAAGAAGCATCACCAGCCTAATAATCCTGACAGGCGAAATCTGTTGCAAGGCAAAGAATATTGATTCAATCCAAATTATTCAATCCAATCTCTTTCATTGATCTCAAGTTGGTTTTTGTCTTTTGCTTCAATGTATTTTCTCCTCTCGTAGAGTGCACATAAGAAGGTTAGATTTTGTTGCTGTTGTTTTGTTTTTTCCCTCTTTTTTGTATTTTTTTTTAGCACTAAGGACGACTTGGTGGAGGTCCTTGTCGAAATATTTGCTTAATTTTCATCTGCATATTTTGCTACTGGCTGACAAAGTCCTCGTTTTTTCACCTATTTGATTTTTTTCTCTTTAGTTATTATTTCCTTTCTTGTTTTCATAAGTAATAATCCTTTCCTATCCCAAAACAAGTTTCGTAGAAGTCAAATGTACAGAAGTAGGACATTGGAGATGGAAATCAGACTCTCTCCTCGGAAAAAATCTTCATATGTCACCCCAAATTTTGGCTATGTTTCAATTTACGGGAAAATGAACCACCTTCAACTTCTTTTTGGTAAAATATAATAGTGTATCACAAGTTATTAATATCATGACCCGTGAAAGACAACTTGACAAGGATAAGGAATAAAGATCCTACAGAGCCATTGCTGAAGCATAGAGTTTCAAACCAATGTTTCACCTGCTGTCCTTTTTTACTGGAACAAGTAGCAAGCATGTCACCTAGCTGTAATACAGCGGGGATAGACCCTTGGGTCCCGTATTGCAAAGCAGGGCATCAATCACCTGTGCCACCACGGAGTGAAGACAACTGAGAGAAGCGTAAATTAGTCTTTTATTCTCCCTAGGTTGCTCATGGGATTTTCTGATCCCTTGAGAACATCCTTCTCTTATGTCGGTTTTGTGCTTTAAGTAAAGAGATATTTTTTGGGATTGTAGAGGTATTGAAAAATATATAGTTTATTTAAGTTAATTTTGCATATATATATATATATATATATATATATATATATATATATATATATATATATATATATATATATATATATATATATCAAGTTTCTTCTTCACTTCCGTAAGAAAAACTTTGTTTTTAATTATGGTGCCAGAAACGAACGGAAATGGAATAAAGAAGAGCAAGTTCCTTTTTTAAATGAGACTAAACAGTGATATCAAAACTCAAACGATCAGAAATTATCCTATATATCAGGGGAGAAGCCATCCTCTCAACCCCACTTCCCCCACTCTTCACACTAAAATTTGACTTTCCCACCAATGTTTCATGAACAAATGTTCTAATAATGAAACAATGCGATAAGAAGTTCATTTATTTTTTCACAATGTCTCAATAATTTATTTATTTATTAGTAAGTTATTTATTTATTTATTTAGTAAGATTTATTTATTTGTGTTTGCTTTAAGCAATGAAACTTTTAGCTGGAATGTCTTGATAGGCAATTCAAAAAGAAAACCCCACCATTACCAGCATGCTACATTTTTTTGCATTCTAAAATGCTTTTAATTAATTAGTAGCTGCACTTTAGCTTAAAGAGTGGGGTATAGGAGGACAGTCCCTTTCATATACAGGATAATTTCTGTTCGTTATAATTTTTAACTTCGCTCACTGTGGTCATTTGCAAAGACGTGTTTCTTGTTTGATTCAGAAAAGTGTCAAGATCTCTACTAAAGAGTGTCTTTTAATTTAGCCATTTGACAAAAAAAAAAACCTATAACATTTACCAGTCCAGTGTCTTACCACTATTAAAACAACTCAAGAGATTGAACATCCGCCACTAAATTACAGGTTCATCATTATTAGGCGGTAAATTAGTTAGGACTTGAAAGTATTTGTAAACATTTAACGGATTCTTGGCATACAGTAATCTTAGTTAATGGCAAAGAATTTGTCAAAAATCTTTGACTTGCCAATAGTTTAAGTTCATCATGGGATGAGAAAGAATGAACTCTTGTAGTGAATGTAATGTATATGAACATGCCCATCCTGTTTTAACGTCGTTATCGCCATGGATTCGTACAATATCTGTGTTTGCAATTGGGTTATTATTTCGGAATAAAAAATTACATGATGTATAGAAATATCATGACATGGTGTTGCAATACGTGTAAATTGCAGATTATTTCAGTAAATATCTCCAAATCGTTATATGATAGGAGCGGCCTGATGCCAGTGGTTAAACTAGTGGAGAAATTTTTTTGCCGTCATGGTTCTGGAGATGAATCTCCTGAAGTCATTTCTGCTCCCCCAAAAGTAGACTTTGTCTGAGAAAGCCTCCTATTTTAAGAACCGTCAAGCCGTTTGGTGGAATTGAACAGTATTTTAATTTGTCACAAACATCCATTGATTGTGGATATGACTGATGCGTGCGTGATACAGCTAGCTTATCACGGTAAATTCAACAGCAACATGCATAGACTCTAGTGGAATAGTAAATGTTATTCAGCACCAAAGCGAGAGGGTGCATCCCGTGTCAAATAATGCCTTTATGCCTTTCGAGCATACAATTTTCTGTTCAAGGGTGCAAAGGGAAAAAAATACACTAAGAAGCTGGTTAATGTGGGTACAATTTTGCATATAGTACATAATAGAATGTCAAACGTTTCTTGGCAGTCTTCCCAAGCAGCTTAGCAAACCCATAGTTGTGCAAACAATGACATTATACAGTAATAAATGACCGAAAACGACATTTTTTGTCGTTCGATTTCTAGCTTTTTTTCAATTTTACTAATTACTTTATGACAGTTTACATTAGTAAAATTTACATTGTTTAAAAGTTCCCGACTATATTTACATTATACACTCTTTTTCATTTTACTTAGAACAACTAATTGAAAAAAGATTAAGTTTTATGTTTAATTCTACATTGAGCTATTCGGAAACGTCGGTTCAAAGCTTCGCAATATCTTTGACATATTCGAACGACAATCAAGATTCTGGAGCTTGACTAGATCAATAAATACAAATTTCAACGGAAGTTCCTTGTAGCTAATAAAGTACACTTTCAAACTCGACAAACTTCAACAAAACTAAACAGAATCACACAAATTTCAGCCAAACTGCCCTTTAAATTATACAAAAATAAATTTATGCTTGCCTGTACCTGTACACATCGAAAAAAAAAACAACTAATTAACCTAAAACTTGAAATTTTGCTAAATCAACATGGAACCAAATAGATTTTTCTGTTTTGTTTCACAAAACAAAAAAATTAGAAAACTTGAATCGAAATGACACCATAATTACGTCAAACCAGGACTGTTGAGAGGACCATAGAAAGAACCTAAAGCCCGAGCAAAGAAAGAGCACGTGTATGAGGGTTCTCGAAAAGTGACTGATACATACAACTGACTTCTATATATACATACGCACAAACACAAACATATATATACAAATATATACTATTTATATATATATATATATACATATATATATATATACTAGCTGTTGGGGTGGCGCTTCGCGCCACCCCAACACCTAGTTGGTGGGGCGCTTCGCCCCCCCCAAGCCCCCCCGCTCGCGTAAGTCGTTACGCGCCATATTAGTTACGCGCCATTGTAGCTGTGTCCCTGTGTCCCACCTGTGAATAGAGATAGATATAAATATATATTTTTAACTACGTAAAACATGCGAATATACAACATTCTTCGCTGTCCCATTGTCTGTGCATATAAATAGCATTTATATTCCCTGTGTCCCGGTCGTCATTTGTGTCCTGGTGTCCCAGTTTGTAATTTCTCTTTGAGTGTCCCGGTCGTTTTTTATATTCCCTGTGTTCCAGTGTCCCGGTCGTCATTTGTGTGCCGGTCAGTAATTTCTATTCAAACAATCCCTGTGTCTCAGTCGTAAATTATATATCCCGCCTGTGCCCCCGGCGTCCCCGTTGTAGTTGTGTCTCTGTGTCCCGGTCGTCATTTATATCCCCGGTCGTGATTTGTGTCCGGGTGTCCCAGTCTGTAATTTTTCTTTGAGGTTCCCGTTCGTCATTTATATTCCCTCTTTGTCGGTCGTCATTTGTGTCCCGGTCTGTAATTTATCTTTGAGTGTTTTTTCTTTTTAGTCTTTTACATTTTTCATTTTTTTTTCTTCTTTATTTTTCAGCGTCACTATGAAGTACATATCGCCGAACCTTTGTTTTTTAACTTAAATCTGGTAGGCATTGATGACCTTATCCAAGTTAAAATCCCAAACCCAATCATCATCGCTATCATTTTCAGTTTTGATATGTTTTGACTCTCGCTTTCCTGGTGGATTTTCATCTAACTGTGCGGTTTTGCGCTCTTTAGCTACAAGCCTGTTTTCTTGCTGTTCTTGTGATTCCTCGGCACGCTTTCTTTTCTTACTTTCTCTATCAGCTGCAAGCCTGTTTTCTTGCTGTTCTTGTGATTCCTCGGCACGCTTTCTTTTCTTACTTTCTCTATCAGCAGCGTGAACGCATTAATGCATGTCTTAAATACCATTAATGACGTCACCGTCAAAGCAAAAATGACGACAACTAATTTCATGACGTCAGTCAACACAGAAACATGACGTCACATGATCCACAGACAGACAGACAACTTATTTTTATATATATAGATATATATATATATATATATATATATATATATATATATATATATATATATATATATATATATAGTTAAAGAGGGTCAGTATTTTGGGGAGGGAGGATTGATAAAGCAGGAAAATATGAACTACACTGATATAGTTGGATATTGAAAATTTAAACCAGCTAGGTAAATACCTAGATACTTCCTCCTCTTTCCATTTTGAAAAAAAAAGACTGTTATGCAATTCTGTTAAATTCAATTCAGTTTTTTTTTTCACTTATCTTATAGGGGAACGTCACTAACCCAACGCCAAACCGAATAATAGCCACCTCCGAGACTCGAACCGACAACCATTCGCTTTCGAGTTTCGCCTGCTAATCTTTCGGCCAGGAAGAATATTTTTAAGCAACTATAGCAATAGTTTTGTTTTATGAGCTTGTTTACCAAATACACTTTGGGCCTTCCAAGAAGTTTGAACTATGAAGATCAATCACTGAAGAGCATAAAATAAAATAAAAATATATTTATTGGCTACGAAGAACTACTCATGAAAGATTTTTATAGAGGCTCAAATCATTCTACAATTTAATGTTGTTAAAGATATTGAAAAGATTTTGAGTCAATACCTTCAATAGCTCCTAGCAAAAATGTTTTTTCCAGTTTGAATTTAATTTAATAGTAAATTTAAAATACGAAACATAAATCTTAGCTGTCACAATTCAGTTGCTCCAGCAACTAAGGAACTATGACATCAAGATTTTGCAATACATCAGTTATATGGAATTACTACTATGGCTTGCAGATGCCCTGACTGCGGCAAAGAATTCTGATCTCACCCCTTCCGGTTTCTCTTAACCAAAAGATGGTATCTGTTTTTTCATTCAGCGAACAGAAGATTTTAATACGTACATCTATGGTCAGTAAGCTTCGCTCGGTCGGCTTGCGCTGTCTAACCTGCAAAATCTTTTGCACTAGACCAAAAGACGTCTTGTCTTGAAAGGCAGTGTCTTTTTTTTCTTTTTATGTCACCGATTACTTTTCGCTGGGAGAGCGAAGTTGAAGTCTAACCTCTGAAGTTGTTGCGGAAAGCGTGGACCCCTGGTCAGATTGATTACAATGGCATGACATTTTGGAAACCACATAATTCTTTGCTAGTGTCATTAAAAGAGGATTTTCGCTAGTTCTTACGCCAGAGCCAATTGCGGGAGCTCAAGTGAAGTTTCATTGTCTATGTCAGAGAGCACTAACCTAAGTTGTTCCACAATGCTTCGTTCGCTTTTTCGAACCATGGTTCTGCTTTTGCGCGGAAAGATTTGTTATAACTGGCAAGAAAGCAGGCTCCAATTTCAAATTTAAATTATACTAAAATCTTAGAATGCTTAAGACGGTTCCTGGTCCTATCGCCAATCTTTTTTTTAGAATAATAAATGAAAAATATGGGGATCCAAAAAAGGCATATTTCCTTTCCGGTCCGAACCTGCTACGGTATAATCTATTTTACAAGTCATTTATTTCTATGTGGGACTTCAGTTGAGTTTGTTATTTTGTTCCAAAATGTTTAGGACTAAGAAAGAGAAACGGTAAAGAGACCAAAGCTTACCCTTTCCAAGGGTAATACCAAGTAGAGGTATTAGAGAGCTGGCTCGCAACAATAAACGGACAGTTGAACTAAAAGACTACTAACAGACTTTTTTCTACTTTTTTTAAAGTTGATCAATAGTACTTGACGAGCCAAAAAAGTATACTACCTCCGATTTTGCACAAACTTTTGTGGTTAAGATACACCATTTTTAAAACTTCTAAAGATTGACAACTTTGTTATCATGACATACATGAAATAATACGGAACAATGCCCTTCCGCAAAACGCAAAGTTCTGATTCAATGCCAAAACAAGACAAGTCCTTATTTATTGCAAAACAGACTGGAGGCACTAACTGGGACAATAGTCCCTCCATTACCATTTCCCGTCAGCTTTTCAGTAGCAACGTATGCGTGTTATACCTTGTTTGAACGATAATCATTTAAGGATTGTCAATTTATATAACTGGAGAGCCAAGTAGGCTTGCAGCCTCTCTAAAGCCCCACTCATCCATCCACCAACGTTTTGCATAAATTAGGTATGTGCCACCTTGTCTGAACTGGAACCACATAAGTATTGATTTATAGGTGAAATTACGTTGACGAATGATTTATGGTGAAATGGTGTATGAGAATGATGATTTTTAGAGACATAATATCCTTCTCTAACCATTGCGCGATAATATTCAGATCCACTTGAAACTTCTAGGGGAAAGTAAATTTGGAATGATTTTTCACTTACCCTCCATATCAAGACGTTCTAATTTACTTGAAATTTTGTAGGTAGGAGCCTATAACCAAAGACAATAAAACAACAAATTACACTGTTGAACTTTAAAATTTAAATGTTCTTTCTTGGGGGATTTCTCATCTAGAAAAAGTTAGAGTGACTTTTAAGTGGGGACCCGTAAAGCATGTTTATAAACGTTCTGATTGTTGTATCTTTGATTCACTTTTGATAAATTTTAGGCCAGGAAAATTTATCTTTATACAAATGATTACAGAAAGATCATAAACAATGTAACACAATTATGTAGTTTCCTAACTACTAGTAAACTTTTTATGAAACAATCTTTCGGTAATAAACATAACCAAATTGCTCTTACTATGAAATTAAATAAAAAAAACTAATTTTGTTTAGCTGAAAGTAAGGAGCGACATTAAAACTTACAACGAACAGAAATTACACCGTATATGAAATGGGTTGTCCCCTCCGCAATCCCTCGCTCTTTGCGCTAAAGTTCTTAATTGTTTTAAAAAGTAGAATTGTGGCGAAGAGTCAAACTTTAGCGTAAAGAGCGAGGGATTGCGGAGGGGACAACCTATTTCATATACGGTGTAATTTCTGTTCGTTTTAAGTTTTAATGTCGCTCCTTACTTTCAGCTAAAAAAATTAGTTTTTTTTATTTAATTTCTGAACGTTTTTGAATTAATGCATGTTTGGTTTTGGCTCTCCGCACATAAATTATTAAAATGAAATTTGTATATTAATTCTTTTTTTTTTTGGCTAAATGGCTTTCTCTTAGTTTTGATCAGACTATTTTGAGAAATAAGGGGTGGAGAAGGAGGTCTAGTTGCCCTCCAATTTTTCGGTTACTTAAAAAGGCAACTAGAACTTTTAATTTTTAACGAACGTTTTTATTAGTAAAAAATATACGTAACTTAAGAGTTAACTTACATAACAAACTTTCATAGTCTTATATTTTTATTATGTATACGAGGGGGTTTGTACCCTTGTTAATACCTCGCTCTTTACACTAAATCGTAAGTTTTGTCCCAATTCTTTAAGAATGACCCCTGAATCAGAAAGGCCGTAGAATAAATAGTTGAAATTACTAAAAATACTTTAGCATAAAGAGCGAGGTATTTATCTCCTCCTAAATACCTCGCTCTTTATGCTAAAGTGTTTTTAGAACCCCTCATATGCGTAATAATCTCTGTTCGTTTTAAGTTTCAATGCTACTCCTTCCTTTCATTTGAAAAAAACGTTTTCATGTTTATTTTTCATTGTTTTCTTATAGTAATGCTAGAAAATCCTGCGCCCTTTTCATTGAATTTTTCTTCCCCCATGACAGATTCCTCCAAGGAAAGATCCTCCAACATAGCCCCCTCCCCTCAGCCCCACCCCCAAACAAAATAAAATCCTCCTGAAAACATCTGAACACTTCCCAATAACCATTACTATATGTAAACACTGGTCAAAGTTTGTAACTTGCAGCCCCTCCCCCAGGGATTGTGGTGGAGTAAGTCATCCCTAAAGACATAGTTATTATGTTTTTCAACTAAAAAATGAGCGTGGGAGGGGGCCTAGATGCCCTCCAATTGTTTTGGTCACTTCAAAAGGGCACTAGAACTTTTCATTTCCGTTAGAATGAGCTCTCTTGCGACATTCTAGGATCACTTGGTCGATAAGATGACCCCTGGAAAAAAAATAATAAAAAAAATAAACACGCACCCGTGATTTGTCTTCTGGCAAAAAACACAAAATTCCACATTTTTGTAGATAGGAGCTTGAAACTTCTACAGTAGGGTTCTCTGATACGCTGAATCTGATGATGTCATTTTCGTTAAGACGACTTTTAGGGGGTGTTTCCCCCTATTTTCTTAAATAATGTAAATATTCTCAGGCTCGTAACTTTTGATGGGTAAGACTAAACTTGATGAAACTTATATATTTAAAATCAGCATTAAAATGCGATTCTTTTGATGTAGCTATTGATATCAAAATTCAATTTTTTAGAGTTTTGGTTTCTATTGAGCCGGGTCGCTCCTTACTACACTTCGTTACTGTTTGATACATCACCAAAAATATGATAGGCGTTTGTTGTCGAGACAAGTTAACGTTGCCTTAAATATGCCTAAAACTGATAACAAGAGCAAAACACACGTAATTTTGGCGAAAATAAATTCAACGCAACCGCATTGGTTACCCTTATGAAATTTTTTAAACCCTTTTAAAAAGAAGGTTAAACACTTCCTTGCTTCATGTCAAACAACAATGCCGAGGAAGAGCTCAAAATAAAGTAGGAGACAAAGGAGGTAGGGGAGGAGGCAAAATCAGAGTGACAAAATTATTTGTACACCTTCGACAAGCAATGCACAGCCCCTTAGCATTTGCCCAATGCATTTATATTCTAGTCAAGAACTAGGGACGTGAGCGTTACAATTCAATTTTCTAATGAAAACAGATCAGTATCATTAACATTCACGAGTCAAGCTGTCAAAATAAAGTACTGGAGATTTTATAAGTAACTTTTAGGGTTTCAAAACCAATTAAAGGCCTAGAACAACGTCCTTAGACTCCTGCTTATCTTGAAAATATTATATTTCCCAACAAAATTATATGATTTTAGCAATCGAAGACAATTCTTCCTTTCGACATTTTTTGCCATGTAACACATTAGGATCTCAAGTACTCACAGCTCTTCCAAGGCCTCTAGTTTGAAGCCAAGATGGATCTTAGAATGATCTTAATCCTTGACACGCTACAAAATATGAGGTATTCTTACCATTTCCAAAAGTTTTACACTGAGTTCGCACAGGACAAGTATAACCATCACGAGATGAGTATCTCGGACCTCGTCTACCTTCTCTTATAAAATCGGGACTAAGTGAACCAGGACCACTGCCTCCGCTAGAACTTCGCAGGTACGGGGGGGTCTCGCGCCAAGTACCATCATTAGATAAAACAACCCCTTCATCCTCTTCGTCTTCTGGGCCTGACGAATCCCCTAAAATGATGAATTACGAGTTACTTTTCAACCATCGACAATAGTTTGGAATTTCAAGCGAGAAGTAAGAAAAGTTTAGAAAAGACTTATTTTGTTTTACCATTGCTCATGCTTAGGCCTACAGTAAAAAATAAGTCAGGCAACAGTAAAAACGCGTTCAACTTCAGTAATTTTCCAAAAACTTAAATGTCTCCCTCTTTTTATTGCCAGGAAAGTATCTTCTTATCGGAAAATACTAGTTCCCTAATATTTTTCAAAAATTGTATCACATCTTAAAATTCTTCCTCTTTTCAAAATATAGTCCGAGGCTAGGAAAGCTAACAAAATTATTTCTTTGAAACTGTCCACTGGAAGTATAAAAGTATAAAAGGTAACCTGTCTTAGCCTTACTTAATCCTTCTTTCCTATTACTTCATCATTTATTGAAAACATTTCACAGTATTTATTTGCTTTCGTTGGATTCGAACTCTTATGTAGAAATGACAAGATAAAATAAATAGAACAGTATAAACTAGACAAGTGAGTACGAAAGGCTTTTGGGGCCCCCACCCAATATTTGGAAATATTTACCATTTTCATCAGAATTGCGTATATTTTAAATGTAATCTGCCTGCTTTTGCGCTTTTTTCCAAGTTTTACACATACCCCCTCAAAAAAAAATTCTTGCGTACGTCTCTGGTTTAACTCAGCAATAAAATATATTTAAGAGCACCTCCGTGATCAGGCAAATTTGAAAACAACACAAGTCTGGATATTTTCCCCACCGAATGCTTGGCGCATTAAACTGATTTGCAGTAATAAACGTTGGTTTTATTTTCCCCTTTATTTGTTTTATGATCTTGATCAAACTGGAATCCTGAAGGTGCATATCTTGAACATTTTCTTAGCCTTTGATAAGAGACACATCCCCTTTCCTTTTACTAATTTTCCTCTCACAAATTATACGATTCTACGCCTGGAACTCAAGCCACATTTCTGCGCCTTGACATACACGGGATAGATCAGTAAATAGCTCTTGTCTTATTGTTTTTCACCCAATTTCCGTGTATAGAACGTGATGGATCCTATGCTGAGACCCAGCAAGCGAAAGAGTATTTGAGTGATAAGAATAACCCCTGTGCCCGATGATGTTTCCATCCGTGGTAGGAGAATATTGGGTTCGAATTAAAAGAATTGCATAAGGACATCACAAAGGTGGTACCTAGCATTATAAGCAGCATGGAGCGAATCTAAAAAGTGATCCAAATGCTCTGTGATTAGGATGCAATGTTTACATACCCGGGCATGTATGCACATGATTTGCCTAGAAATTTGGGAAAATTTAAAGTGGGGGCCCCTGCTTGTGTCCTTGTCAACATGAACAAAGTATTATGTTCATTAAAAAGTTTTATTTACTCCCTTTTGTTGATAAGTTAAATTGATATAATTCGTTACTTTTGTAATTAGTTACTTTTTTGTACATTAATCTTCCTTGCATATTTGAAATCTTGTGAAATATCCAGGCAAGAAAACAACGGTATAGAGCGTAGATACTTAAATAGTGTAGAGATAAGAAAAGAACTTCGAGCTAAAGTCTAGACAAATATTTAAACAGCTCTAGATGTTAATCTGAAATTTCCGATATTGGGACTAGTATCTGATCATTCAAAATGGGGTCCTAAATCTCACGACATCAATCGTAATCCTGAAAAGTAGTTCTCACTAAAAAGAGTATATTTTACAACATACAGATGTCCAGCATTTGCCTGCAAACTTTAAAGGATGGGTAATGAACCATCCCTTTCATATAGCAAAATGAGGACTAAATACTTTAATATTCCATAATATACCTGGAGCGGCTAGATTAAAAAGAAAAGCGTTGTGTAGTCTAAATTTCAAATTAGGATACCAACCGTTCCGTTTGCAGGAATTTAGTTTGAACATGTGGGGGGAAGAGGGGAGGGGATCAACTTAACAAAGGGCAATATTATGAGTAAATTCATACATGATTCTTATAAATTTACTTATAACAGAAAAATTGCCAGGATGCAAAAATGGATAGACGAATATACACAATTTCTAATAATAATCGGTTTGTGTGCAATAACTGATTCTTTAGGTCTATATCTCTTAAATTCTCATTTCTCAGCTCAGGTTTGTGTTGCTGAAAAAAAACAAGAGCCAGGAGCTCATATAGCACTTTTGACAAGGTCGGAGCCTAAAATTACACTCGGTACTAGAGTTATCGATTTCATCGTCATAGCTCGTCAAGAAGCACCAAACTCGCCAAAGCACTAGAATTTCCCCCAGCTCCCCCCAAAAAAATCAGATCCGGTCCGCTCATGTCAATGACGGATCTATAACATGTACTTATTCTCGAACATACCAAAGTACTAGAAATCCCCCAACTCCTCCAAAGAGAGTAAATCCGGTTCGGTATGTCAATCACGTATCTAGAACTTGTGCTTATTCTCCCCATCAGATTTCATCCCGGTGTCTCCACTCTAAGAGTTTTTCAAGATTTTCGATTTCTAAGATTTCCGTTCCCCCCCCTCCACCCTCCTATGTCCCAAATTGAAAACGGAGCATCTGAGACATGAGATCTTTCTATATATCAAGTTTCGTTAAGATCCGTTAACACATTCGTAAGATAAATATACTTCCGTTTCCACTATTTCCTCTCCCTCCACCCCCCCCCAGATGGTCAAATCGGTGAAACGACTGTTATCAAGTCAATTTGTGCAGGTTCTTAACACGCCTACCAATTTTCATCGTCCTAGCACGTCCAGAAGCACCGAACTCACCAAAGCACTGGACCCCCCCCCCCCCCCCCGCAACTCCTCAAAGAGAATGGATCCGGTCCGCTTCTGTCAATTATGTACCTAGGATTTGTGCTTCTTTTTTTCAACAAGTTTCATATCGATCTCTCCACTCTAAGCGTTTTCCAAGATTTCCAGTTCCCCCCTCCGACCCTCCCAAATCTCACCAGATCCGGTTGGGATCAAAAAAGGGCTCTGAGAGACGAGGTCCTTCTAAATAACAAATTTCATTAAGATCCGATCACCCCTCCGTAAGTTAAAAATACCTAAATATTTCTAATTTTTCCGAATTAACCGAACTATTCCCCCCCTTACTCCTCAAAAGAGAGCGGATCCGGTCCGGTTGTTTCAATCACGTATCTAGGACATGTGTTTATTCTTCCCATTAAGTTTCATACCAATGTCTACACTCAAAGCGTTCTCAAACATTTTCGGTTTCCCCCTCCAACTTCCCCCAACGTTACCGGATCCGGTCGAGATTCAAAATAAGAGCTCTGAGACACGAGAATTAACCCCCCTTCTAATTCCCCCGAAGACAGCGGATCTACTCCGGTTGTGTCAGTCACGTATATAGGACTTGTTCTTATTCTTCCCACAAAGTTTCATCCCGACCTCTCCACTCTAAGCGTTTTCAAGATTTCCGGTACCCCAATCCGCCCCCCAATCTCATCAGATCCGGCTGGGATTTAAAATAAGAGCTCTGAGATACGAGATCCTTCTAAATAATAATTTTCATTAAGATCCAATCACCCGTTCGTAAGTTAAAAATATCCTATTTTTTCTAATTTTTCCGAATTACCGAATTATGTCCCCCACCAACTCCCCGGAAGAGAGCGGATCTGTCCCGGTTATGTCAATCCCATATCCAGGACTTGTGCTTATTTTTCCCACCAAGTTTCATCCCAATCTCTCCACTCTAAGCGTTTTCCAAGATTTCCGGTTTCTCCCTCCAACTCCACTAATGTCACCGGATCCGGTCGGGATATGAAACAAGAGCTCTGAGACAAGAGATCCTTATAAATATCAAATTTTATTAAAATCCGATCACCCGTTCACAAGTTAAAAATACCTCATTTTTCCGAATTAACCGTCCCCCCCACTCCTCCCCAGACGGTCAAATCAAGGAAACGACTATTTCTAGTTTTTAAGCTGGTCTGGTCCCTGATACGCCTGTCAAATTTCATTGTCCTAGCTTGTCTGGAAGTGCTCGAACTAGCAAAACTGGGACCGACAGACAGACAGAGAGACGGACAGAAATTGTGATCGCTATATGTCACTTGGTAAATACCAAGAGCCATAAAAATGTTTCAAAAGTTTAGCAAGCCATATGTAAAGAAGATAAAGTCTTGCTTACACCTTTTCCAATTCCTTTAGTGCAGGAAAGTGCAAAGCTAAAGGGTACTTTCTATTACTTTGCATAAGTCCGGTGCGCCACTGTTGAAAGGACACACGTTCATTAAAACTATTAAAAATTAAAAGTTGTATGGGCAAAGCAAACTGAAAGATATCAACTACCTCATGAAAAGTCTGAAATACATTCTATTCAATAAGAAAAACTCAAGCTTAGAATACAAAACAAATACATATGTTTTGTTCCCTTCCCTCAACCGCAAAATTACAAAGCCTCATAAGCCCCAGCCCCCTGAAAAGATTTCCTGAAAGTTTTAACTTCACTCCTCACAATTGAGACGAAACAAGGTATACTCACAGAACATATAAAATTCATCATCGTTCAATGAAACTTACTGACTGTATGTAATATCTACAATGAGAAATACTCACTTGCCTTCAGGAAAAATTAACAAAAGCATATACTCTATTGCAGTTCACACACGAGAATTTATTCGAGGGGGGATAATAGAAAAAAAAAGTTTGAGAATTTGAATAAGTTTGATGAATAATAGAAAAAAAGTTTGAGAATTTGAATAAGTGCCTGGAAATCCTGGACAGTTTAAGGTTTCGGGGGGCCTGGTATGGGGGCCTGATTGGTAAGTTACTATAGACGCTTATTAATATAAAGTAAGGTGAAACACAAAGTAAATCACTCGACAAAAAATTACCATAAAATTCACAATTGTCTAGCTGAAAAGGGCTATATGTCACATCATGAGACGGGGAGTTATAGAAAAACATGAAAAAATCCAAAAATATCATATTTGTCAGGTACAAGCTCACCCCCATAAAAAAGAAGAAAAATCTTGAGTAGTATGCGTACTATTCGAATCTTCCGTCACACATATTCCCCTAACACCTGTTTTAGTCGAATTGTTTCGGATATCATCTTAGTTCCTTAGAGTTTCTATGGCACTGGGTGCCCCTATGTCTATAGCTCGGGCAATTAGTACAGGGTACTAGTTTCTAATTTGAAAAAACAGTCAGGAATATAAATCCACACTAATCAGCAATAAATTGGTATGAACCACATAGTCAGCAGGTAGATTTAACGGGTAGTGGCCATTTACCGATGCCTGCTGAATTGATAAAAAGGTTGTGTTTATATAACCATCTAATTGTAAATGCAACAAATGTCTAGAAAATGAAATCCTCGACTGTCGTCATTGTGGAACTAGATAAGGGATCAAGTAATAAATCCTTTATTTCGTAATACTAATAACATTTTGAATTTTGAATTGGACTTTCTCAAGTAAATGAAAGTTTGAATGCGGGCAGAGGGGTGTTCTTGATGTTTTAAGCTATTTCAAATATAACTAGCTTTGTACCGCCGATTGAAAGTCTTTAATTGAAAGGCATGCCTGGTGCTGTTGAACATAAGAAAAACTCATTTACCGGGGATAATATATGTAAGTTGCATTTCAGGTGCATATTTACTTATGAATGGAGGGGGACGGTGGAGTTGCCACAATGAAAACCATATACTCTGAGCAAAAAAAAATATTTAGGCCACTATTAACTAAACTGAAGTAATACTTGCCTGAAAAAACAGAATTTTTAAATAATTTTCTTGCTTTAATCTGTGAATACAAAACTAGTTTGCAAATAGCTTACAAACCTTTTTTTTTTCTTTTTTACACTCTCTCGAAAGACTATGAAAGTGTCAGATGTACATTTTGTTTTTCACCATGATAATATGTGAAATCGGCAAAATGAAAGCATTAAGGCAGTCATGGGAAAGGTAAGTCTGCAGGCTTTGCAGGGTCGTATCTAGGATTTTGTTAGGGGGGGGTTAAAAACATGCATCAAAGATGTATTTTTATGTCTTTTTATTGCGTTTTCACGAGTCGGCAGATAATTCAGGGTGGGGGGTTCAAAACTCCTTGCCCTTCTTCTGAATACGGCCTTCAGTCCATGAGCAGTTTCAAGAGATCTTTGATGTAACTACGACCTATATTTTCTAGACTTTGTAGTTTTCCATTCCATGGATAATATAAAAACGCATAAAAAAGGCTGAGGATTTGAAGGTGGGGGCGGGATTCAAGAACTTTCTAGATACGTGCCTTACTGACAATTAATATTAGCGTTACATACTCTAGTTTATCTCAAATAAATCCTATAAAACCGTTCTTGTTACGATTTTAAGCTTTTGCCGACAAGTAGGTATGTTCTTAAAATATATAAGAAAATTAAAAGAAATAAAGACAAAAAATTAGGCCGGCTCTCTTGCGTGTACATATCTTATCGATCTAAATTTCAGATTGGACTTTCTTGGAAAAAGGCTAGGAAACACTTGCAAGAAACAAAATACACCGCACTGTTTACATTTTCCTTGTTCAAATAAAGATAAGAAACTAGTGGACCAAGTTGAAGCTCATTAACGACAATCGAAATTAATAGGAACAATGATTTCTTTCGAATCTAAAAAGGAGAACTTGTAAAAGGAGAATTCATTGGAAGTTTCTAAAGGCTGCATCTCCATTCTGATTTAATTTTTTATTGGAGAAACTCTTAGAAAAGGAGTTTCCATTTGAAAAAAAAATTAAAGAACAACAGCTTAAAAACGGATGCCCTCACTATGTTGTTCTTTTGTTTCAACAAAACCAAAAAATAGATAGGAAATTAGGACAGCTACTTAATGCTACGGTAGAGCATCTCGACAAGGAAGCGTTCGATGACTAAATATCCTGAATTTAGATCAATATTTTTGTCTATCCACCTCACGTCCTGCATTCGTTAACTACAGCTTGAAAAACGCTCTTTCAGCCTATTTTAAAACCTATCAGCAGCTTCATATGAGTGCAGTTGGCCTTTTTTGAGTTTTATCACTTCTACAAAACTTCCTCGATTGCAAACATCCAAGAACATTGGCGTTGCCACAGTCGGCTTTTCAGACTGTCAACTCTGATGTCTGAAAAAAATGCTTTTCGACGGTTTCACTGCCTGGAAAAAAATGCCAGGCCAAACAAATTTTGAACGCTTGAATGAAAAAGCAAATTCTCTATCATCTATAGAAAGATGACGGTGATGCAAGATGGTTACCAAGTGACGTATAGCAATCGCAAATTCTGTCGGTCTGTCTGTCTGTCTGTCCCAGTTTTGCTACTTTAGGCACTTCCAGGTAAGCTAGGACGATGAAATTTGGCAGGCGTATCAGGGACCGGGCCAGATTAAATTAGAAATAGTCGGTTTAGCGATTTGACCATCTGGGGGAGGGGAGTGGGGGGTCGTTTAATTCAGAAAAAATAAAGTATATTTAACTTACGAACGGGTGATGGAATCTTAATGAAATTTGATATTTGGAAGGATATCGTGTCTCAGAGCGCTTATTTTAAATCCCGACCAGATCCGGTGACACTGGGGGGAGTTGGGGGGAGCCTAAAATATTGGAAAACGCTTAGAATAGAGGGATCGGGATGAAACTTGGTGGGGAAAATAAGCAGAAGTCTTAGATACGTAATTGACATAACCGGAACGGATCTGCTCTGTTTGGGGGAGTTGGGGGGAGGGGTAATTCTGAAAATTAGAAAAAATGGGGGTATTTTTAACTTACGAAGGAGTGATAGGATCTTAATGAAATTTAAAGTTCGGGAGAATATCGTGTCTCAGAGCTCTTATTTTAAATCCGAACCGGATCCGGTGACATTGGGGGAATTGAGGAGGGAACCTAAAATCTCGGAAAACGCTTAGAGTTGAGGGATCGGGATGTAACTTGATGGGAAAAATAAGCACAAGTCCTAGATACGTGATTGACATAACCGGAACGGATCCGCTCTCTTTGGGGGAGTTGGGGTGTGGGGTGAGGGTTATTTCTGAAAATTAGAAAAAAATAGGTATTTTTAACTTACAAAGGAGTGATCAGATCTTGATGAAATTTGATTTTTGGCAGGATATCGTGTCTCAGAGCTCTTATTTCAAATCCTGACCGGATCTGGTGACACTGGGGGGAGTTTGGAGGGACCTAAAATCTTGGAAAACGCTTAGAGCAGAGGGATCGGGATAAAACTTGGTGGTAAAAATAATCAGAAAGTCCTAGATACGTGATTGAAATAACTGGAACGGATACACTCTCTTTGGGGGAGTTGGGGGAGGAGGGTTAATTCTAGAAAATAAAAAAAGAGGTATTTTTAACTTACGAAGGAGTGATCAGATCTTAATGAAATTTGATGTTTAGAAGGATATCGTGTCTCAGAGCTATTATCTTAAATCTTGACCGGATCCAGTAAGGGAGGAGTTGCGAGGGGGGCCTAAAATTTTGTAAAATGCTTAGAGTGGAGGGATCGGGATGAAACTTGGTGGGAAAAATAAGCACAAGTCCTAGATACGGGATTGACATAAACGGAATGGATCTGCTCACTTTGGGGGAGTTGTGGGGAGGGTTAATTCTAAAAAAATAGAAAAATGAGGTATTTTGACTTACGAGAGAGTGATCGTATCTTAATAAAATTTCATATTTAGAAGGACCTCGAAACTGAGATCTCTTATTTTAAATCTCCACCGGATCCACTGTCATTAGGGGAGGGGACTGGCAATTTTGGAAAAGGCTTAAAGCGGAGAGATCAGGATGAAACTTGGTGGAAAGAATAAGCACAAGTCCAAGAGAGGTGACTGACATAAATGAACCGGATCCGCTCTCTTTGGTGGAGTTGGGGGGGAGCAATTCGGAAAAATAAAAAAAATGATGTGTTCGTAACTTACGAACGGGTGACCAGACCTTAATGAAATTTGATATCTAGAAAGATCTTGTGCTTTAAAACTCTCATTTTAAATCTCGACCAGATCCGGTGACATTGAAGGGAGTTGGAGGGGGAAACCAGAATTCTTGGAAAACGTGAAAATCAAGCTATCTTACGAATGGTGATCGGATCTTAATGAAACTTGATAAATAGAAGAATCTTATGTCTCAGATGCTCCATTTTCAATTCGAATTGGATCCGGGGACATAGAGGGTTGGAGGGGGGAAACAGAAATGTTGGAAACCGGAAACCTTGGAAAACCCTTAGAACGGAGAGATCGGGATGAAACTTGATGGGAAGAATAAGCACAAGTTATAGATACGAGATTGACATAATTGGTACGGATCTGTTATCTTTGAGGGAGCTGGGGGTTGTTAATTTGGAAAAATCTGAAAAATCGAGGTATTTTTAACTTAAGAACGGGTGACCGGATCCTAATGAAATTTGATATTTAGAAGGAACTCATAGCACAGAGCTCTTTTTTCAAATCCCGACCAGATCTTTTGACACTGGGGGTAGTTGGAAGGGGAAACCGGAAATCTTGGAAAACGCCTACAAATGTTGTAGATACGTGATTGACTTAACTGGACTGGATCCACTCTCTTCGGTGGAGTTAGGTGGTGGGGTTCAGTGCTTTGGCGAGTTTGGTTCTTCTGGATGTGCTAGGACGATGTAAATTGGTAGGCGTGTCAGGGAGCTCTACAAATTGACTTGATAAAGTGGTTTTCCCCGATTCGACCATCTGGGGGCTGAAGGGAGAGGAAAAGTTAGAAAAATTTTGTTATTTTTAACTTACGAGTGGGTGATCGGATCTTAATGAATTTTAATATTTAGAAGTAGCTCGTGACTCAGAGTTCTTATTTTAAATCCCGACAGGCATTAAGCCTCTGATTTTCCTTTTAAAGCAATCTATTGATTCTTACAATTTTGCTAGAGCTCATGCCATATGAGCTCTTGGCTCTTTGGACCTCGTCACAAATGCCATATGAGCTCTAAGCTCTTGTCGTCATAACAGCTACACGGAATTGCAGTGAGCTTTCCTATTGCTGTTAGTTTGGAGAATTGGCAACACTAATGTTCATTATTTTAGTTCTTACCTATTTTTTGGTAAAACATAATAGTTATTTGACCTATATTTAATTATATTTGTTTTAACCTAGGGTATGAGTAATTTTTCAAATAAATAGATCAGTTCTTTTTTCTACAGTTCATCATCAAACCAACTGTATCCCTGCTGTTGCTTTATTGCATTGTGACATACCAGAAAGGCAACAAAATTGTTTTATGTGCCATTGCTTTTCGTATTACATATTACCTTTAATATGCTTTTCTTACATATGGCTTTTCTTACATAGCTTACATAGCTTCTTACTATAGCTTTTCTTACATATTACCTATCTTACCTATTTACCTATCTTACCTAGTTATTTTTTGTCTTTGATTGCTTGCCATTGCCACAGGAAAGCAGCATAGTCTTTACTTGTAAAATATTTTTTGACTTAAAAGCTATTTGTGTTATGCTGGCTTAATATATCGTGCAAAAAGACAAATCTGGTTTTGCATTCTATTTATGGGCTAAAACTTTGAAACAGTACCAAGCGGGTAAATTCGAAAAAAAAGGTTAAAATCATTGGGTTTTTTTCGCTTCTGTCTTCAGCATACATTTAAGGAATAGTTTGAGTGGCTTAGGAAATAAGTCCCAAAAATAAATCAATGGAATTGAGCCAACTTTTTAACACAGAAGTATCAGAAATTAATTTATGTTTCTATTTGCTGTTGAACCCTATTATGAATGTTCTTTATAGCAGACTACGCAACTATTTTTGTCTCTCCATCTGTCTATTTAGTCAAAATGTTTCACTTTTGACTTGACAACTAGGCAACCAGTTTCATAGGCTATGCTAATTTTTAAATGCTTCCAGATATTTCAGCGGGTTAGGGCTGGAATACACCTGACCGCAATCAATATACGATTTCATTCTCTTCTTATATAACACGAGCATTACGTAAGCACCAGTTTCGGAGAGAAATTAAAGGGGGAAACGAAATCTGCGGAGAGAGATAAATCTAAGTTAATACAAAGGAAGGGATTTTGAAGCTGATAAAAGTTGAATGAATAGTCAATTTCATGATAGGAAACACAATTACGAATTTTTAGGCTTGCAGAACCTTAGACACACCGCTACTTTATCAGTTATAAAATCTGTGTAAAAAATATAATTGCCAGAAATCGCATTTTTTTTGCCATGTTCAAAAACATTCAAGTATAAAAATGCACCCTAGAAAGTCCTTGCTCAATTTTTCCCAACAGAAATTCAAAGAAAATCCATAAAATCGACAGGAAAGACTACTAGAAATCTCACTAACATCAATATGATTACGGATCTAAGTTCGATTTATCTATGTTTTTCAAAGGTCTTCGTTTGAACTGAGACTGTGTTGTAAGTGGCTCGAGAACCGGTGATCACGCTTTTGAAAAAGGTAATTTCAGAAGCTTGATGTTAGCAGCCCATAAGTGTAAGCTCCTCAGTTTTTGTGCCCTTCGCTTGTGAAGATTCTCTTTCCATTTTTTTTAAATATGCTAATATAGCAACGTATCAATCACCCTCCTCCTTACCATGCTAAAGAATGAAGCGTCACGTAAATTCGTAGTTTTTGAACACTAAATAGCTGAAATGTGAAATTTACTACAAGAAACACAGACACGTCGCATCGTCAAGCCCTCGTAGCCCAACATAATGTAAAACACGCCTACTTCATCCTATTCTGCTCAAATCTCCTGCTTTCGCCACTTTCCTGTAAAAAGTTGAAGTACATTTGGAATTTTTTCGAATTTTGACTTTTTTCATCTAATTGATTTCTGTTCCTTTTCAAAATAGTTTATTCATTACTAGGCTGTTTTATACGGTAAATGTTGACAACTGTACAAGAATTTAGATTAAAAAAAGCTCCAGCTCAGTAATTAGAAGTTGATCGGAAAAGTGGAAAGAAACAAAACTGGTGCGAAAGTATAAAAAATAGAAAATACCTGACTTCTTTTACAGCGTGTCCAAGAACACTTCCCCTATTAACCTGTTCCAAATGAATTAAATGTAAAGGTTCGAAATAAAGTATTTGTAATTTTTGCAATGATTTTGAAAATTTTCAATAAGACAATTTGGGTTATAAGTTCGTTTGGAAGCGATTCGCTTATGCACGTTTTAATTCGGGAAATACAGTAAAACTAGCCGGTGTATAGACCTATGCCGGTGTATATGCCTTGCAAAACAGAATGATCCTTAAATTAATTGATTCTACTAATCAGCATAGCAATTAATCTTGTTGTCAAAATCAAGCTAGTGAGAGTGGCAGACCGTTGGAACCTTGCTCCTCCCCCTAAAAAATCATGGATTTTTAGAATTGAAACAGGATGTCTGATACCTTATTTTCAATTGTAATTTGCCTGCTGTTTTCAAAATGTGAACAGCTGGCACCACAACTGGCAGCACCCAAGAAACTATTGCGCGCATGCCTGGACTAGATTGGATACGATTACAACATTCAAGGTCGCTGTAGCACTAATTTACAAAATATGGGAGGGGAGAAGGACTTTTAATTTATTTTTTTAATGAATATACAAAAATTAATCTCAAAATCTAGGGGGAGCTGTGTATGTTTTTGTCGAGTTTTTTGGCGAATATGAAAATAAAATATTTTCCAAAATCTAGGGGTACAAATTGAACCTCTTCCAATTGGCGTGACGCCAAGGCCGAATCCGGCGAGGATTTTAGGTTTGATTATGACCCGCCCCTACATTTAAATGTGAAAAACTATGCACGAAACATGCTCTTCGTTTTTAATGACATAAGTCATATACTAAAAAAAATCCTTACCCATTGACAACATCCTCCACTTCGTGCGGCGTCCTTTCTTTCCCATAATTTTGAATTTAAATTGGCGTCTAATATCACAGAATGATCACGTAACAGTATACTTTTAGCTTTGTAACATTTCGTTTCTAAATCACAAACCTATCTAAATTGATGCCAGCAACAAACTGTCTCTTTTGCCGGCTAAATACCGACTGTTTGATAATAATCCGCCTTGGGAAGACAGGTCCCGTGACACGGAGGAAGATTGGCACCTTGCGCTGTAATACCGTGCCAAACTGGAATGGCTGACTGTGACTCCTCGAGGAGGAAATATGGCTGAAGACTGGCAATCCAAGCTACTGCTAGCTTTTGTGTGCTGAGACTAACTAAAATGAAGCGGTTCTAACTAAACCGTGTATTTAGCGGAAGGACCTTCCATTTTCCTCTTTTTGGATTCTTTGTCATTTTGGTTTCAGGATCAAAATTTTTAACTGGTTCTTTCTTAATTAGATAAATTGCTAATTTAATCTAATTAATGTACAAGAATAAAAGAATTTTTTAGGTCTAAAGACTTGGGACGAATGTCCTTTTTTCCAGGCGCAGCGATTGTTTTTATAGCTCACCAACCCAGAATTACACTAGCTCAGGAATAGGCAAACTACACCCCAAATATTTCTTGCTGCCTGCAAAGACTTTAACGCGGCTCCAAATGACTTTGAAATATTGACACGGCTTATGCTTTTTTTTTCTCTCTTTTTCGGAGAGGGCTGTGATGATGCGCCACTTATTTACGAATAAAGATCCATAGCTATTCATGACTGATTTAATCTATCATGATAATATTCCCTGGTTAGGGCCAGAAAAATATCGAAACAAATGTTTGATCAGAGGCAACTCTTTGGAGTTGCCTACTTAAAGAAAATTATGTGCCTCCCATGCATCATTTTTCCAGCGGCTTAGTATGAAAAGGGCGGTCGTAGAAACTTTGGAGGAGACTTTATGGACTAGAAATTGAAGCTCCAGTACCTATTTTAAGCGTCTGTAATATTGAAGGGCAACCAGTTACCTTTTGCCTTCACATGTTGTCTTTTTTAATTCCCAGCCCCCTGAACCCCCACCCGCCATGGTATCAGACCAAAATTTGGGGATATTTATTTTTTCATAATAAATAATTAATAAATTAACATATCAATGAAAGGTCCGACAAATATGGCGCTAGGGGTACCAAGACACAAAGCTCCTGGCTTTTGGGCAATGACCAATAATTATACAAATTGTCGATTGTTTACAGATAGGTTTTATAGTGAAGAAAGTGTTAAGTGCTAAACTATCAGTGCCCTGGAAAAAGACAAGCTCATTTTTTATCGGTATGGGGGAGAATGTTGAAGACCCAGAAAAGGGCCCTTAATACAATACACCCCCCCAAAAAAAACAAACACTAAAGCTGCTATTCTTTCTTCCTTCACCACTTCATTAACAGATCACAAACTTTAACAATTGTCGTCATCCAGTTGTCTGCAGGATCCGCGGGAACTCAAAGGTATCGTCCTAAAAAGGAAATACTTGTTAAATGAGAAAGTTCCTGGCAATCAGCAAGACTGTGGGCCACATTGTGAACTGCTAAATCACTTCTAGGGCAAGATTATTCTATATCTGAGACCAAACTTTTCTTTCATAGACCCTTTTTAATTTTTCTAGTGGAAGACAATTCACAAATACAAAACTCCAAAAGTCCCAAAATGTCAAGACCAGTAACTAAAAGAATACCCCAAGCCAAAAATCCCTCTAACTTGCGAATGAAATTCGCGAAAAAAGGGAAACGTGACAAATTTAGTTTGAGGGAATGGTCCCCTTATGAAAGTAAGGCTCGAAAAGAGCCAAAATACTCTTTAGAAGGACTAAAGAAGGTAAAAGAGAGTTAGGATGTCACGCATTGTGGTTTGAGGGAAGGAGTGCTATGAGGCTTAGAAGTAGGTAAAAAAAACATGCTATCCCTCAGAGGTTTGAAACTCAATGCCACAAGTCCCTGGGCCAAGAATAGTCTAATGTAAAAAAAAGTGTTGGAATAAATGGGACCCAAAAAGATGTGGGCAGTACTAGGTAAATCTCAATGAAGACAAAGCATTTTGATGCTTCTCTGTATCGATATGTGACCCCTGAAACTGGGCAAAAAAAAAAATTTTCTACCGTTGGTAAAAACTAGCAGGATATGTAAACAGGACAATGGGAATCCAAGGGACGTAATTTTCTATGGGGCAGGGGGAGCAGCTGCCCCTCTCAGCCCTCGGTTTTCCCCCCATATTCCAGTCCCCCCTATGTGAAGTTTAGTTTCTTCAAAAATCGTGTCAACGCTAAGATAAGCCTGCACAATTCAAGCATCCACAGAAACGGGTAGGTTTTCTTTAGGATATCTTTACCTTTATGGTACTATACGGCTCATTTATCAGTTGTCACTGTCATTTTCACTTACTTTAAATTAGCTGCAACTTTGCCCCCCCCCCAGGATTTTGACGAAATTACGCCACTAGACCTCAAAGAAGACAAAAACGGCTGAAAACAATTTTTTATTGATTCGCGAATCCCGCAAAATAGGCCAATATTTGTTTTGTCTCCGATCAGCTTTTAATAGCAAAGGAAGAACAAAAGCCTGCAAAAACAGAGCTTTCCACTCGAAACTAAAAACACAACCTGAAGAAATCAAACCACTTCAGATAGTCCTCAACAGCATAAACTATAAACCTACACTTCAGCTCACACAATGTTGGCTCTGGCTCAAGGACAGGCGACAATCCTTCTTAATGGCCCCATCATAAAACTATATGCAGCTTTCCGTAAGTGTTATGTCATATTCATCAATCCATCATCAGATCCTCACTTTTCGAATAAATCGTAGACATTAAGCCCTTCTCATTTCTTGCAATAAACTGAAAAAGGTGGTATAGGAAAAAAACGAAAAAAGAGGACAAAGTCGAAGCATAATCTTACAAAGCAATCATCATCTTAGTTTAAACCAAGATTCGATACATTGTACTACTTATAAAAGATACTGTAAAAAGGGACTTAAAAAAGGGACTGCTACTTTTTTATGCGCTGGCACTGGTGGCAGATCTAGTGGCGTGCGATGACGTATGAATTTGGAAAGGCAACAGCACCTACTACTAGATTATCATGGTTGCAGCGGTAGCTCTTAATTTACTTTTTAAAGTGCCCAATTGAAATAATATGTCAATTATTTTAAAATAAATTTAATCACATATTCCAATCATTTTTTTATGGAAAAGCTTGACACACAACAGAATATATGTCTGGTCCTCTATGATAGTGCAAGAGGAAAAAATAGACTGTTTTAAATGAGATGCAATTCTTCTTGCTTTCTTTTTCTTGACAAGGGACTTGTTAGTGGAAACATGATATTAAGGACATAAATCAATAGAAAAATATGGTATTTATAACAGAAAAAAGCAGAACCATTATCTCATTAGAGAGACAATATAAAATAATGTTAAGAGAGAAGCAAGATTTTACTTAAAAAAGAAGAATAACCCGCATTTTCATTCCGCTTATAATCTCAGTACTTACTCGTGACTTAAGACCTGATATCTGGGTTCATCATATTTCCACTAACGCAAGAAAAAAAGAGAAAAAAATTATACAGCACGGTCATTGAATTTATGTAGTATAGTATAGTGGTAATAAAGTATAATATAGAACAATAGCTCTGACAAATGCCCCGACGTGGACAGGCTGGGTATAGAAGGTTGGAGCTGTTCCAAGGCTGTGATATGGTTTGGGATCTTCGTTCCGTCATGAGCTCCTTCCCCCGTTCCTATTCCCGAAGGGGAAATCCTGCTTGTGAGGCCTCATAGTGGTGTAAGGATGGAACTTTCACGAGTTTATGCAGCCAGAACTGCAAACAGCGCCACAGGTTATCCTCGAAGAGTGGCGCCACTCGATGAAATTATAGCATAGTAAATGATACAGTATTTGGACTGGATTCTGATAGATGTATAATTTCCCTAGGTTTGTTTGTTTTGGTGGCCTTTTTCGGCAGGAAAAGCTCTTCCTAGCTAATTTACCTATTATGGATCACATCCCAATAGTTGCGCAATATGTTCAAACCTGAATATACAATGAATTGGGAATAACAGGACTGAAATTTCTTCTGTGGGATGTCGACTATTGTGGATGGAAGAGCATCGACAAGTGTAGAAAACCAGGTTGTGACCGAGATGGACCCAGGATTACAAAAAGCCTCCACTTACACTGGAGGAACTTCTTGCTGTTCAGTTCTAAGCCGGCTTGAGTACTTCATAGAGACTTGAGAAGATGTGATAGTCCCCGGCCTGCACTGGTTCTGGGGCCATTGCTTTTCCTGAGACCAAAATGGTTTCGATTTTCAATGACTTAGATAATATGAAAATTGCAATTTGAAGTGTTACGAAATTAAAAAAAAACAACTATCGTATTGACATTTTGACAAATGAATTCAGAACCTTTGAGCTGTTCTTATTAAGAGTTCCAGAAACTCATATCCCAGGGGTAGGAAACATAAAATATGGTGATATAGAATTTATCAATTCCGGCAGGAAGGATGGCGTGTATAGGCAGGGAGTATGGATCTTGATAAATGAGGAATCTGCTATGCTTTGTTTAGGTTAGTGAGGTGCTAATGATTGTGCAAATTTAAAATGCTGGTTGCAAGAATAGGAATGATGGTATCCTATCCTAGGTAATTCTGATGGAGGAAAAGAAAATAGTAACGGTTATAGACTGCTGCAACTTTCTAGATACGATACGACAGTCTAGTTATAATCAATACGTTATTTGGTCACAAAACGGCCCATGATTTAACAAGGTATTCTCATGATCGTAAGACGACTAATCTCATTATATATGTTATTGTAAACCGAAGACTGGCAGGATCGATTTGAGGTATCAGTTAGTGTCACTTGGGTTCCAAATACAAACTCCTGTTTTTAAAGGGTAAGAAAGATTGGTTACGCAAATCAACACAGTATCTAGAGCGATTACAGGGGTATTTTGAATTGGAGTATGCTGTCAAAATCGGGTAGAAGCTTTCTTAAAACAAAGCACTATGTCCGTAATTCTAAACCCGAAGGCTAAAGAGACCTGGAGAGCATACGAATAATGTTGAAACAACATTCATTGATTCTATGCGGTAACAAGCTGAGGAACAAATTTGGTTGTACGACGTCCCATTTTGTAGTTATCGAAATTTTATTATTTTGCTTGTATTGACGTGTAACGCGAAAAGATTATTTTAATAGATCAGTGGACCAAATATTAGCCTAAAGGGTGTATACAGGATGAATGAAAATTGATATGAGTAGTGGTTGGGCTCTAGGCGCTAACCCTCGTCCCCCCTCCCGGCAAAAAATACACTCATGGAAAATACTGTCTGGAACCTTCCTCCCCTCAGTGGAAAATACCGCCTGGACCCCCCTCCCCGTGAAAAATGAGGTTTTCCAAATTTGATAACTTTATTTGAGTTGTTTTTTCTTTTTTTTTTATTTTCGTTGATAAAGTTTAAGATAACCTAGACTAACCTAGTAATAGATAACCTAGTCAAACTCAAAACGAGAAAATTAAAAGGATTGGGCTCACAACCCCTATAAGATCAGAACAAAATTTACACTCTATTAAAAAGAAATAATAAGAATCGTGGATTGTCAGTTTAATATACAAATTCTTCGTTTTGAGTTTCATTTATTTATTGATGGTGATTTGTGGTGGTTTTACGCTTAGAAGATAATTTGACTTTATTTTTGATCATTCTTGGCTTAATGGAGCTATTTACTTTTCTTTGAAAAAACTTGTCTTGCTGAAAAAGTTTTTCAAACTAATTTCTGTTCATTTTTTATTGACATAGTCTTTTTCATGGAAAAATGATATTGTATATCTTTTCAGTTTTCTTCTACAAGAATGCATAATATGGGTTGCTATTTGTATGCTGGAGGAACTTTTTCAACAATTTTTAATACTGACACCAACTGTATTTTTTAATTTAACCTTACAGCTTCTGAAGTTGACCTGAAAAATAAAATTTCATTTCCAAAAGATTCTATCTATGCTCTTTGACAAAATGGATACACTTAAAGTCTTTTTATTTATTTAAATTATAAGAGCAGAAGTAGTAATAGTAGTATCCCCAAAAGTCTCAACTTCATACCCCCAGTCGTTCTTGATATATTGCTGAGATGTCTTATTGGCAACCATAAACACAATGCCTTTGATTTATTTTAAAGCAACATTTTTTTTTAAAGCATTTTGGGCCAATTGCATAATTGTTGGTGTTGTCATACTTAGTATCCCTTGAAACATAGTTTCTGTACCGTTCTACTATGCTGAACAAAATGGCTGTCTAACAATTTGACTGGATATGTTTGGAATATGAATGGGCTTGAGAGAAGGGCTACCTGCCCTTTCTCTTGTTCTTAAAAAGGGCACCAGACACTCGCGCTGTAATTAGAGTACAAGGAGGACGACTTCCCCCTTCATATATCCAGTAAAACATATATATCTCCAACGTCATAATTTATATCAACATCTTAAATGTATTTTGTTTCAGTAAAGTTCAAATTATATTCTGGTCTTGAGAAGGCTTGGGGTTCTTAGCCCTACTTACGTTAATTTTTGCTCGTTTTGATTTTGACTCGGTTATTTATTGTATGATTAAAAAAAAGAAGTTTAAAATGTTTTGACTTTTTCAACTTTAATAACTTAAAAAATTCTTGAAGCTTTAAGGAATATATATTAGTATATGAATATACTAAACGGACAATTCACAGCCATTTTTTTTTCGGTAAAGTGCAAATTACGTTCTGGTCTTCAGAAGAAATGTGGGTTGTCACTAAACTAAATGGCTATCTCAAAATTTGGTTAGATGTGCTTTGAGGATTGATGGCCATGGAGGGGCTTGTTGCCCTCCAATTACTTTTAACTAATAAAAAGGCACTAGCCCTTTCAGTTTCCGACCGGATAAGCCTTTTTCGATGTTTCTACGACAACAAATGGCCATCTCAAACTTTCCATCAGTTGTATTACGGAAAATACGAGGTTCGGGGGAGGGGGCTTATCCACCCTCCGATCACTCTGAATCTTAAAAAGGGCAGCAGAACTTCTGACAATCAATCCAATGAGCCCCATCCGAAGTTTATGCGGTTACCCTTTCTATTACGGACTTTTCTATTACGTTGAACACAATGGCTATTTCCAAATTTTGATTTGATGTGTTTCACCCTCTGAAGAGGGTGATCAGAGGGTATTCACCCTCTAATCACTCTGAATCTTAAAAAGGGCACTAGAACTTCTAATTACGAATCCAACAAGCCCCCCCCCCAAAGTTTATAAGGTGCGCCCTTTTTATATATATACCGTATATGCCCCCAGGGCATATCTTACAACCCTCGCCCTGAGGTATGTACGGGGAGGGGGTTATCATCGTCAAAGACATAGTTTCTGGCCCTTTCAATTACATTGAACAAAATGACTTTCTCAAAATTTTGATTGATTGTGTTTGGGAAAGTTGTGGGCGTGGTAGGGGAGCTACTTGCCCTCCAATCACTTTCTACTATTAAAAAGGGGACTGGCCCCTTCAATTTCAAGTCGAATGAGCTGTTTTTGAAGTTTCTAAGACAAAAAATGGCCATCCCAAAATTTCAATCAGATGAATTTCGAAAAATGTGAGATGTGTCTGGGGGCGGGGTATCCTCCCTCCGATCACTCTGAATCTCAAAAAGGGCACTAAAACTTTGATTAACAAGGGTGAATACGATCACCCTTTCTATATATACCTTATATGCCCCCAGGGCATAACTTATAACTATTGCCCAGGGGCTATGGGGCATCCTCAACGATTATTTCTGGATCTTTCAACTACGTTCAACAAAATTGTTATCTCAAAATTTTGATCGGATATGTTTGGGGAAATGGTGGGCGTGGAAGGGGGGCTAGTTGTCTTCTAATCACTTTCGACTATTAAAAAGGGCACTAGCCCTTTCAATTTTCAATCGATAGAGACTCTTCCGAAGTTTTTACGACAACTCCTTTGATACCAAGTGCCCTGGTCTAAACAAAAAAAAACAACAGAACTTCTGACAATCAATCCAACGAACCCCATCCGAAGTTTATGCGGTAACCCTTTCTATTACGGACTTCTCCATTACGTTGAACACAATGGCTATTTCCAAATTTTGATTTAATGTGTTTGGGGAAATGGTGTGCGTGGAAGTGGGGTTTGGTTGCCCCCTAATCACTTTTGACTATCAAAAAATGCACTAGCCCTTTCAATTTTCTATCGAATGAACTCTTTTCGAAGTTTCTGTGACAACAAATGGCCATCTTAAAATTCCTATCAGATGCACTTCAGGAAAGTACGAGTTGTGTGTTTGTGGTAGGGGGGGTATTCACCCTCTGATCACTCTGAATCTTAAAAAGGGCACTAGAACTTCTAATTACCAATCCAACAAGCCCCTCCCCAAAGTTTATAAGGTCACCCTTTTTATATATACCGTATATGCCCTCAGGGCATATCTTACAACCCTCGCCCTGAGGTCTGTGTGGGGAGGGGGTTATCATCGTCAAAGACATAGTTTCTGGTCCTTTCAATTACATTGAACAAAATGGCTATCTCAAAATTTTGATGATTGTGTTTGGGAAAGTTGTGGGCGTGGTAGGGGAGCTACTTGCCCTCCAATCACTTTCTACTATTAAAAAGGGGACTGGCCCCTTCAATTTCAAGTCGAATGAGCTGTTTTGAAGTTTCTAAGACAAAAATGGCCATCTCAAAATTTCAATCAGATGAATATCGGAAAAATGCGAGATGTGTATGGGGGCGGGGTATCCTCCCTCCGATCACTCTGAATCTCGAAAAGGGCTGAATCTCGATCAGATGGATTTCGGGAAGATGCGAGATGTGTCTGGGGGCGGGGTATTCTCCCTCCGATCACTCCGAATCTCGAAAAGGGCACTAAAACTTTTGATTAACAAGGGTGAATACGATCACCCTTTCTATATATACCTTATATGCCCCCAGGGCATAACTTAGAACTATTGTCCAGGGGCTATAGGGCATCCTAAACGATTATTTCTGGATCTTTCAACTATGTTCAACAAAATAGTTATCTCAAAATTTTGATTGGATGTGTTTAGGGAAATGTTGGGCGTGGAAGGGGGGCTAGTTGTCTTCCAATCACTTTTGACTATTAAAAAGGGCACTAGCCCTTTCAATTTTCAATCGATAGAGACTTTTCCGTAGTTTTTACGACAACTCCTTTGATACCAAGTGCCCTGGTCTAAACAAAAAAAAAATTCATTGTGCCCACATCGCTCTTTACTTAGGCAGCACTTCTGTGCTGCCAATGATCTATACATGTTGGATAATTTAATTCAAGCAAAAATTGATTTCAAGCAAAATTAGTAGCAATCATCTCATTGACAAATAAAGGAGTTCAAATCCATTATCCTTTGATCTGCAGCTTTGGTTGATAATAAAATTTATAATAGGGCGCCATGTCCTTTCGTGTGACCATTCTTGCGAAATTCTGACTTCTTATTCCGAACACGTTTTGTATTTGAGCCGATCCTCATTAGCTGTAAAAGAAACCAACTTATTTCGCTTAGATTTACTGATGGGTGGCTTAGCATGTGATTACTCGATAGCTTGTACACTCACTAATGAAAGGCCCAACTCATAGTAAACATAATTGCCTTCAATAAAGTTCAATTGAGCTAATACCTCACGAAATCTGTTGAGTAATCTCTCATGGCACTGTACCAAAGCAAGCCAATCCAAATCAAGCCATTTAGAATTAAACAACTCCCAAACTAAAAGAAGATCTGACTCCAAAAAAATTTTTGCCTTCTCTGCAGCTAATCTTGTAGTTCTTTTGGGATTGGGCTTGTTTTTATTCATTCCTATTTTTGTTTTATTTTGAATTAAATTAGTTTCTATAATTAATTTTGTGTACATAGGGTTGAGTGTGTATTCACCCAAGTCTCTATTTAGGGATGTATTATTATTTAAGTTTCGTTTGATTTCGATTGCCTCGCGGACAGTTTCTTTGATTCCCAGGTCATTGCTAATTAGAATGGTTTCGTCAAATAGAACATTTTAAAAAATATGATTACTTAAAGCTGAATCGAAAGATATTGAGTTATTTTTAGATTTTAATGCTTTTTCAGTACTTTCTTTGTGTTGCTGTAATCTTGTTCCTAAACTTTGGTAGGTTCGACCAATGTAATTATTTCCACAACTACATGGTATTTGATACACCCCTCTTAGACGAGTAACAGGGGTTTTATCCTTACCAGAATTGAGAAGATTAATTATACTTAAATTACTTGTGAATACAACACGTAAATTGTTTTTTAAACAAACTTTTTTTCAGTTTTGAAGTAATTTTCGGAATATAAGGTAGGTAAATCGTGCTTGTGTGTTTATTCGAATCGTTTACTGGTGTGGGATTTAAGGCTTTAGAAGAATGCATCTTCAATCTTTGAACAATAACAGTATTTATGAGAGAAATTGGGTACCCGTTGCCAAAAAGTATGTCTGTAATAAAATTTAACTCTTTTTTAATATACGGCTCTGAACAGACATTAAGTACTCTATCCACAAGAGATATTACCACACCTCCTTTAACCTGTGGAGGATGGTTAGATTTGAAGTGAAGGTATCTATTATTATGCGTAAGTTTTCTGTAAACCGTAAAATCAGGTTTATTCACACTGCATATTATCAGTACATCTAAAAAAAGGTATTTTTCCATCTGTTTCGGTCTCCAGAGTGAATTGCAGGTTTCTATCGTAAGTATTTAAATGTTCTAGAAAACCTTTAAGTTCACTTTCGCAATAATTCCAAACTGAAATTACGTCGTCCATGAAACGTCCCAAAAACACATAATTAAGAGAATACGAATCGAGGGCCCATTTTTCAAGATTTTCGATGAAAATATTTGCGAGTAGGCCTGATAGAGGTGCTCCCATAGGAAGGCCCCTTACCTGTTTGTAATATAAATCTCGAAACTGGAAGTGCAAAATTAATTATAGAAAATGATCTAACTCAAAATAAAACAAAAATAGGAACGAATAAAAACAAGCCCAATCCCAAAAGAACTACAAGATTAGGTGCAGAGAAGGCAAATTTCGCAAGAAATTATTCCAATTTTTAATAAATACAGTTAGTTAAATGAATGAGCCTTTTTAGCTTGTAAAATGTTAGCTTTTATCACACAGTCTTGCCTGAACTTTTCGTTAAGATGTAATGATGGCAAGGCTATTTAAAAAAAAATGGATTTTTAACCGAGAACTTTTATTGTAAGTGCTTTATTGTTTATTATTTTCTTTGCTGAAGACGGCCCTTAGATATAGGGCCGAAATATTCAAATAGGTTTTGTTGGTTCACTGTCTTGGAAAAAAAGTCCTCATTATTCTCTCTTCTGTGGCTGTATTATGGAAAGGCAGTGTGGTCTTCGTTGTTACTTAGGTGGGGTGAAAAGGTTAAATGTAGAATAGCCAAAGCTTATGGTATTTTTTTCATAGTTGAACAAAGCTTGGAAGAATAGGAAGACAAGTTCACTACCTAAAATATTTGCGAGTAGGCCTGATAGAGGTGCTTCCATAGGAAGGCCCCTTACCTGTTTGTAATATAAATCTCGAAACTGGAAGTGCAAAATCAATTATAGAAAATGATCTAATTCAAAATAAAACAAAAATAGGAACGAATAAAAACAAGCCCAATCCCAAAAGAACTACAAGATTAGCTGCAGAGAAGGCAAATTTCGCAAGAAATTATTCCAATTTTTAATAAATACAGTTAGTGAAATGAATGAACCTTTTTAGCTTATAAAATATTAGCTTTTATCACACAGTCTTGGCTGAACTTTTCGTTAAGATGTAATGATGGCAAGGCTATTTAAAAAAAAAAATGGATTTTTAACCGAGAGCTTTTATTGTAAGTGTTTTATTGTTTATTATTTTCTTTGCTGAAGACGGCCCTTAGATATAGGGCTGAAATATTCAGATAAGTTTTGTTGGTTCACTGTCTTGGGAAAAAAGTCCTCATTATTCTCTCTTCTGTAGTTGTTTCACTCAACCCGCTGTCTTTACTAATAATACTGCCTATGTAGGGGAAGTGGTCCATTTGATCGATCTTCTCGTTACCCAGTATCATCTCTTCACCTTCGTTTACTTCCAATCTTAGTGACTTTGTCTTAATTTCATTAGTTTCCGGACCTATTATTTTACCCTTAACTCTCAAAACCTCCAAAAATTCATTCATTTTGCTAAAATTTTCATCTAGAATGCTCAAATCCACTGACCAGTCCAGGGGGGTTGGGCGGACCCCGGGCCCCTTAAGATTTTTCTAGCGCCCTCTTTCCTCGTTTTTTTATATATTTTTTACTCTTTTTTTTTTAGAACAAGTTGGTCAATTTGATCAATCATTGGCACCTTTGTCACATTGCCCCTCCCAAGATGTTGCTTATTGGCGCCCTTGTCACATTGGGCTCTTAATTTTTTCTTACTTGTTGGAAATATTTTTTTCTAGATATGTGGAGGGGGAAGTCGCCCCCCTTGTAACCTAATTACAGCGCGATTTTCTGGTGCCCCTTTTAAGAGTAACAAGAGATTAAAGTGCAGGTAGCCCTTCTCTCAAGCCCATTCATATTCCAAACACATCCAGTCAAAATTTTGAGACAGCCATTTTGTTCAGCATAGTAGAACGGTCCAGAAACTATGTTTTAAGGGATATTAGGTATGACAACACCAACAATACAAAACGGGAAAAAAGCTGATATATGATAAAATATAAGCAAAACACAAATGTGCATTAAAGAAAGGCAGGAGTCCTAGCAACCAATTCCAGGCGGTAGGGGTAGGGTGTTTATTAAAGGTAAATTTAAGCCATAGTAAGAGTTATTACTGAGATGTTTTAATGAACATATCTCAGTTGTTTGAGCTAAGACTATACATTCACGGTTGACATGGGCATATTTGAATAATATTCTTCTTCCTATTTCGCATAGTAAGTTTAACCCTTATTAAAAGATATTTTTGAGAGCTTTTAATGAAAATGCCCTGTTTCTTTGATTGAGTGTTAGATTTCAGTCCTCCTCCACCGAAAAATTCGTTTAACAACTCCTACCTGAACGTTAATCTGTAGGCAATTTAAGCCACCGTGGTAAACTCTGGATGACGCTCAGCAATCTCTGACAATCATTATTACACATATAGCATTTTTCCTGCAAAAATATTCGTTTGCAATAGAATCGATTGCTTAAACTTAGTGAATAATCCCAAATAAAATTTCTTCTGATGACTCCTGGCAATTCACGCCAGAGTGACACAATATACTCACCTAGTGGCACCATCTGACGCAAATTATCACACCTAAGAGTTTTCAAACATTTCTCCACGATATAACTTTATAGAGTAAAAATGGCCATTGTTTTATTTAAATAACGGAATTTTGCCATTTCATTGTTAGATTACGATGTTCCATGGCAATTCCCAGCCTGTGACAGTCAATAGATGACACACGGCACCCTCTGGAAACAATTAATACACATACGATATTTTTCGGTCGTTTTCCTCCAAGAATATCCTTTTACACTAGAATCAATCATTTAAACTAAATGAAAAATCCCCAGTAACGTTTCTTCTGATGACTCTTGGCAATTTTGGCCAGCGTGGCACAATCTACCAGCCCCATAACACCCTCTGGTGCACATTATAACACCTAAGGGTTTTTCAACCTTCTTTTGCACAAAATAACTTAATAAACTAAAAATGACCATTGTGCTATTTGAACAGCGGAAACTTTCCATTTCATTGTTAGATTGCGAAGTTCCTCGGTGATTCCCATCCCATGACACACAATGGCTGACAAACGGCACCCTCTGGCAATCATAATATTTCTTCCGATGACTCCTGGCAATTGAAGCCAGCGTGGCACAGTCTACCAGCCCATGGAGTGCATTATCATATCTAAGGGTTTTTCAAACATTTTCCTATAAAATTATCCGTTTACACTTGAATCGATCATTTAAATTTGAAGGAGAAACCACAATTG